>NC_047126.1:24678180-24978180 GCF_009829125.3 Periophthalmus magnuspinnatus
GTCTGTGAATCCTGAAATAACCCCTCTTATTTCAAATAATCCTGAAATAAGAGGAGTCGGTTTGCCCAGGACTGTTTCTGAAGTCTGGAAACTAAAGTAAAAGAGAAACTTTTTAAATACATTTATTTACTTTATTGATCATGTTAGATCATAGTGAATAATACATTAAAGTTGATAATAGTGGCTTGGATTTCAATCATTCTGATAATCAATGTACCTGTTTTTGGAAAAACTCTTTCACACACACATATATTTCTGAGTTCCCTAGAATTCTAGCAGTGATTCCTACTGAAGCCACAACAAAGTGTGAAGATAATGCTGGTGGAATATGATTTCTATCTATACCAATATATTTATTACTATCTATCTATTTAATTGTACTGTTATGTAACTATTTTTCAGCCAACACCGTCTTTTTAGTGCAATAGTTTGATTTGCCATTTCCACAGGCAAAGTTGGTCTACTGCTAACACGCAACAGTTTGGCTGTTAAATTATTTTTACTACATCTACTGTTGCACTGAAATGTGGTGGCTCTGTGAAATACAATTAGGAAAGGAAATAAACTTGACTTATCTTGACTAATTTCATTACAGTTGGTTGTAATGCTCAAAAGGTCCTTGAAAAACAATGGATGAATTAAATATGAATTGAATGTTATTACACGGGGTTTACACTGAGTGCGAGTCTGGTGCAGATTGGAACCTGCACTGTAAATTAAATTGCAGTAGTAGGTTGAAGTAAATTAAAACTGTAGTCTGTGAATCCTGAAATAAGAGACAAAGTGATGCTGAACGTGGACAGCTCTTGGCAGTGGTAAATTGAAGCCGATATTTGCAAACTTCTCCTCTCCCAGTTTTAGTTCCTCTAGAAGATTGTCTCCATTGTCACTGCAGAATGTGGTTTGGCTTGATTCAGCAGTAACGTCTATAATGTTCAATGTAAACAGCCATTGGCAGTGGTAACTTGAAGCAGAACATGACTAACTTCTCCTCTGTATGTTGAGACTCCTCTAGTAAATTTTCTTCATTCTCTACACAGTGAGTGTGGAGTGAGTCCCACTGATTTTGGGTTGTCTTGTTTATTATTGGTTGTCCTCCAAGAACTCCACTGTTATAAATGGGTGACATAAGGCTGCACTTGGTGTTATCCTCTTTCTATGATCTAGATGCAGAAGACATTCACAAAGACTCACAAAGTTCAGTCTGTCTCTGATTTCTGGATTCCGGTTTATTGGTGGGAAGGATTGGATTGCCTGGTCTAAATCATAACCTTGCAGTGGACCAAGGCTTTTGAGTGACTCCAAACCTGTTTCTTTTTGGTTCTTGTCTGGGGTCTTCAATCTCCACTGATCTTCCTCCTGGCTCAAAATTTCATTTGGAGGGAAACCCAGGGCGTCACCAATTATCATCTGATTTTCATACGGTGTGCCAAAAAAGGGGTGGAAAACCAGGTACAGATCGACTAAAATACAGCCCAGAGACCATGTCTCTAGTTCTATGTAGGCTACAAAGCCATTTTGAAGCTGCAGTGCTGTTGTTGTAAATTAACTTTGAATATTTATCACAAATCAATGTAGTTCGTATAATATTTTAGCTGCAAAACTTCCAAGTTCTCCATTGAAAGGAACAGGATTCCCATTTAACCGGAAGTGCCACCACAAAGAAAGTGCTATTTAGTCGGATTTACAGAAGAAGGGGTTGGGGCAGAATAAGGTCTGTAGCAACCCAGTTGCCTGCTCATTCAAGCTGTCCAGCAGGACATGGGCTCATATGTGCACAACTCTCAACAGCACCCAGTTATTTTGTATTATCATTGCTCATTTCTGTCCATTTGTTCTGCCCCATAGCACATCATGCACTGTACAGCCACTTAAATTATTGTTAGTTATACTAAGGTGGCATTTTTTTCATGTACAGTTGAAACCAGAAGTTTACAAACACTTTATAAAAAGACACGTATGCTTTTTTCCCAAGTAGGATTCACTCGTTCAATTGGAATTCCAGCGTTTTTCTTCAGGTCATAGGTGCGATAAACCCTAGTTACCAGTTTCCTGAGGAGAGTAACAGCCCTCAGGACTTGTTCTGTGTCCTGCAGCCCACTCACCAAATCCAAAATACAGGGGAGGGCCATGTGAACTCTGGAGACACAAAACGTTTGGTGTTTTGTTTCAAACAAAATGTGGCTTATGCTAAAAAATTGCAATTATCGGCCAACCAAGCCAAGTCAGTCTTTACTCTACAAACCTTTAAGTAAAAAAAAACACTGACTGTATGGTACTATTGTGTGTAACAGGAGGAGTCTGCAGCGGGGCTGGCGAGCAGGATGCGAGGGGCTGGAGGTGTTGGAGGGACTCAAACTGGTGGCCCCTCACTGCCCCCTGGAGGTCAGACTGTGAAACAACAGTTTAGACTGTGCTATGTTATCTGTCCAGAGCCAGCTAACATGTGTTTGTTTCCACAGCTGTGCGTGTGCTGCCGGTGGGAGGTGTGATGCTGCCACCGGTGGCAACAGTGGCACCTGTTACTCCTGGTGAGAGCAATCTGAGGAGAGAATGCTCTCCAAAAAGCAACACACAAGAACTAAAATGACAACATTAATAATAGTTAATTAATAGTTTAAGTGATTGAGTGAATGAACTGGCAACCTTCTGATTAAGACAGCAATCATAAAAAACTAAATAGAATGTAACCAGTTTTGAATACCTAAATATAGTAAAATATTTTAGGTTTATTTGCATTTATTAGTGCACATAATTAGAAAGTGGGGTGAAACCTGACATAAATTCCACGAGATGAAGCAAGGCTTCTGAGATCTGATGAGGTTAAGCTTTGACAAGGGGGTTTGGCCACAAGTTTACATCAAAGGCCATTGTGTACATTTTCCGGTGGAGGGTATGCCACCTGTTTGTCTCCATGGAGATGTTATTGCTTAGCCTGGAATGTTCAACAAAATTGCATGTCTCCATGGAGACAACCAGGTGACATAATCAGGCCAAGTTACGGAGCAGATCTCAAAAATGTATGTTTTCAATATATTTTTGCCCAATAAAGATACCTGTAGTTGAATAAATGTAAACATCCCAGGCAAAGTAGTAACATTTCCATGAAAACAACTACGGACTGCTGCTTCCGTGCTCTGAGTATGGTGACAAAAACTTCTTCAAACTATTGGGCATTTTTACTCAGTAAATCAAAGTTACAAGCTCAAGAAATATAGAACTGATGTAAATATTCTTATGCTCTGATGCTACTGCAATATTAAGTGAGGATTTCTACATTACATGTCAAACACATACCTCCTGGCGGAGTGTGAAGTGTGTCAATCCTGTGTCGATCTGTCTCAAGTCATCTCAGTGCAGTCGGTTTCTTTTCGAGGCTCTTGTGTTATGGTGTCATTTGCCAGCTTGACACACTGTGACAGCTGTCTACTCTTGGAAGTGAGGATGACAGAACTAGAAAACCACTCCTGCTGGTGTGGGATGCAGTCAGCTAACCTCTACCCCTGCTCAGCATGATACATGGGGTTGTCATGGTGCAGCTAAACCAAAGGGTCCAACTTTTAACTGGTCCCTCATTACAAATAGTAAACAAAAGGGAAAGCGCTCACATCATCATGCAAATCCTAATCAGAGTTTTATATGACATTTTCACAGTCCTTTATGACAAACCACATTGTGTGTAAAATTGTGTGTTTATTGATTTGACTAAAGCTTTTGATTCAGTAGATCATAAAATCGTCTTGAAGTATTGGAAACATCTTGGATTTGACAATGCTAAGTGTAATTAGTTCCAAAATTATCTTTTAAACAGAACTCAGGCAGTTGTAACCGATGGGTTTAAATATATATATATATATATATATATATATATATATATATATATATATATATATATATATATATATATATATATATATATATATATATATATATATATATATATATATATATATATATATATATATATATATATATATATATATATTTTTTTTTTTTTTTTTTTTTTTTGTACTTTTAGCAAAGGAGTGCCCTAAGGCTACATTTTGGACCTGCTACTTTTTACTATTTTTATTCATTATTGCAAGTTAAGAGAAAGCCTCATACATTTATATGCAGATGTTTTGTATGAAAGTGCTCCCTCTGCTGATTAGGCCATTTTAAAACTGCAGCAAGATTTTAATGAAATCCAAAATTCCCTTAAAAATCTTAAATTGTTATTGAATGGAAATAAAACAAAGTATATGATTTTTTTTTTTTTTTTTCTAAAAACACTTAAGTGATGTGTAAGCTGCAAATGTTTATACACTAAATGCTACATTGGTTGAAAGTCACCATCTATAAATATCTTGTGTTTTAGCCCAACAAGAATGTATTATTTAAAATATATATCTCTGAATTATGTAACAGTCTAAAATCTAAATTTTATTATAGAAACAAATCTTGTATCCCATTGAATTACAGAAAAGAAATTGCAACCTTTCTTTCTGCACTGGATTATGGTTATATAATATATAGAAGTTTACATACACTATATAAAACGACACATGCACTTTTTTTTCTTACTGTCTGACACGAAATGCTAAATGCCAGAATAATGAGAGAAGGATTTTTTTTGGACAATGTTTCATTACTTTTCTTTAAAGTCAGACGTTTACATACATTTCATCAATATTTGGGACCACTGCCTTTAACCTGTGTGACTTGGGTCAAATGTTTTGGTTATCCTTCCACAAACTTGTAGGACACCATACTCGCACATGCCTTTTCAGGTCTGCTCATACATTTTCAATAGTATTGAGATCGGGGCTTTGTGATGGCCACTCAAAACATTGACTTTGTTATTCTTAAGTCACTTTCTAACGAGTCTGGGAGTATGCGTCAGGGCATTGTTCATTTGGAAGACCCATTTGTTGAAACTCATTATAACCAAGCAGTTCAATTTTAGTTTTGTCAAACCACTAGAAATTTCTCCAAAAAGCAAGATCTTAGTTCCTGTGTGGATTTGCAATGCATTATGCATTGTTTCTTTTGGAGTAATGGCTTCTCCCTGCAGAGTGTCCTTTTTATACCTGTCAGTACAGTCCTCGTTTCACTGTGGATAATGACAAACTCTTACCAGCTCCAGCATCATCTTCACGAGGTCTTTTGCTTTTGTTCTTGGGATGATATGCATTTCAAATGTGATGGCTGGACATGCCCATGGTGTTTATACTTGCGTATAACTGTTTGAAAAGATGAACGTGGCATCTGGAAATGGCACTCAAGGATGAACACGACTTGTGCAAGTCCACAACTCTCTTCCCGAAGGTCGGCGGATCGAGTCCCGCTCGGACCAAGTTCTGTCGTTGTGTCCTTAGGCAAGACACTTCACCCACATTGCCTAGTATGAAAGTGGTGTGTGCGTGAATGATAGGTGGTGGTCGGAGGGGCCGATGGCGCAGATTGGCAGCCTCGCTTCCGTCAGTCTCCCCAGGGCAGCTGTGGCTACAATAGTAGCTTACATCACCAAGTGTGGAAATGAATGAATAATGACTATAGTGTAGCGCTTTGAGAGGCTTTGACAAGCCTGTAAAGCACATTACAAGTGCAAGGCATTATTATTATTATTCCTGATATCTTGGCTGATTTCTTTTGACTTTCTCATGATGTTATACAAAGAAGCAGTGTGTTTCAGGTGTGACTTCAAACACATATCACACACACTACATCCATAGGTGCATCCATAGGTGCATCTCTAACTCAAATGTTGTCAATAAACCTATCAGAAGCTTCCAAAGACATGACATCATCATCTGGGTTTTCCCAGATTGTTTAAATGCATAGTAATCTTACTGTATGTAAACTTCTGACTTTGAAGACAGAAATGATAAAGTCTTTTCTCATTATTCTGGCATTTAGGAAATAGAAATAATTTTGGTAGTCCTAATTGACCTAAAACAGGACATTTTTGTCAGATTTAATATCAGACAGTTTTTTTTACATAGTGTATGTAAACTTCTGGTTTCAACTGTACATGCAGATTTCAGCCTCTACTTTGAAACCTTTAGATTCACTCTTTCACTGAGCACTTCATTTCATAATGGGCAATGAAATAAAAACCACATCACTGTACACATGAAAAGGTAGGTTGGCCATCACTATCTGTCAGAAGAACACTGCATAAAATGTATTTATACTTCAATATCTCACTTGTTTGTTAAACTTTGATATAGAAACATTTGATACCAGATGTCATGATTGTCTACATCTAAAAACACACTACTACGCACTAGAGCTGAAATTGGGGGAAAAAAAGCTTCCAGTTGTTTTGCTTCCTAAAAAGGAAATACATTTCAAGGACATGCAAACCTGGAGAGATTGGTGCCATTAATGCATTTTAATAATCTAGTGATAAACATTTATAATCACACCTGCACCTGTCTTTAATGCTTTAAATGGACATGTGCAGTTATTTGTTTTGTTTGTTTTTGTTTGTTTTGTACTGTATTGTAACAGAGAGTCTGGTACTCTCATTGGGCTGTCCCTGTATAAAGATAAATGAAAAAAATAAATAAATAAATAAAAGTTACATAATATACCTTTAAGACGCAAAGTAGGCCTAAACCAGGACCAAAAAGGTATAAGTGTGAACACACCATTCATTTTATGCATTTAAAATACTAAAATGGGGACGTTATAATATCAAATTGTTGTGTTTAGTTAAGTGACTTTTATCACATTATTATGTGATGTATGTGATGATCTTTATGAAATGAATTCAATCTTACAGAATGATAAATTAAAATCCGTGAGACTATACTTTACATTTTTATATTTCTTCAGCACAAAGATTGCATTAAATGACTTATTTTTGCTTATAAAATTGATTATTGATTAAACTAATTATCTTGCGACCCCAATGCTCAAATTGATATTGTAAATTGAAGTCATGGTAGCTTGTGCAGATTTTGACAGTGTGTGTGACTGTGTTTGTGCCCTGCAGATGCCCAGCAGGCTGTTCTGGCCCAGCAGCAGCAGACCATCGCCAACCAGCAGGCCGTTATCATGGTACCTGTCCGTCTGGAGCTCCAGCTGTGTTTGTGTCTCTCACTCTGTTCTGTCCCTGCATACAAAACAGCACGGGCTTAGTCTTGGGACATTTACAGACATTCAGTCTTTGTTTGATGAGCTGACCAAGGAGTTCAGAGCAGGCAACAAGGGCGAAAATAAGCCCAAACGTGCAGGCAAACTAGACTCAATAGACCTGCTGCAATGGCTTCTGGGAAAATATGGAAAATACAAAATGCAGACTACATTAGTTAAAGGTGCACTATGTATCTTTTCTAGAAGAGGATCTGCTACATTGATCCATAAAACCTTAAACTCAGTTCTAAAGCACCCATTGAGCCACTGGAGGGAAGTTAAGACCAGAGCAAAAATGCACAAAGTCATTTCTGGCTTTACTTACATTTGACTTCACATTCCTTTTTAGAACTTAGCACTGTCTGTATTTTTCAACTTTATTTCTTCTCAAACTGCCTCTTGATTTAAGTGTAATTCTTTTCTTAGGTATCATTCCACCGAATAAAATAATAGGCTGCATTCACATTGTAGTATTTGATGATGCTTTAATGTCAGATGGTGGACAAGTGTCTACATAACTCTATGGAAGTTTTTGAAAGAAATATCGATAATAGAAATCCACAGATGTTGAATCTCATCATTATTTGTTTGAGATTGGGTCCTCAGACCTAACCTTGCACAGCAAGATGCATTCTTGCGATACGGTTTATGCAGAAGACAAAGACAAAGTGCCAAGAGAAACCAAAAAAACACGGCGATGCTGAGAGATGTACAGAAATACATATTATTTTCTTTGTTTTGTTCATCTATTGTGATCAATCAGATTGAAATATTCACCATAATGTTCCACTTTTTCCTTTGCTTGAACACTTTCTGAGAACCATTCCAGATTGATCAGAACTTGCATTTATATGTGAGTGCTGCTTATATCAATCAGTACCTCAAACCTTCATGTCTTAAACTCCTCTTTCATAGCTTTAGTGTTGAATAATGCCACCACCACCAGAATGTTGATCTTTGAGCCAGTTTTTGCTTCATATATTATATATATCATATATTATTAAACCATAAACCAGGTAAAAAATCATTTGCAGTCTGACAGCAAATTCCACCATATAATTTTTACCTGTCCTTCAGCTCCATTTTATAATTCTACAACATTGATTCACATGCACTTTAAAAAAATTGTTTCATATGCACTTTAAAGGTCGTATTGAACAACCTTTAAGCTAACTTCCTGCCTCTTATTTTCCCAGGCACAGCAGGTGACCATGAACGCGATGGCCATGGTCAGCCCAGTGTCCAGTCCCCCCACCACGCCCATCACCAGCCCCCCCACCAGCCCCTTGCCCCACCACCCTGCCAGCCCCTATGCTGGCATCCCACCAAGTCCGTACGCCAACATACCCCCCAGTCCCTACGCCAACTTCACCCCCTCTCCATACGAACCTGAGGATCTCCCCACCAGCCCCTATGCCCAGGCACCACACCACTCTGCTGCTGCCTCTGTGTCCCAGCGGGCAGCCAAAGGTCAGGCCAAAGCCACGACCAGCCAACAAGAGCAGCCCAAAGTCAATGGGGTGGCGAATGAGGTTAGTTATGTCCAAGCTGCTGGTATTACAAAAAACATGTTTTGCCATTATCCCACTTTACAGATGATGTTCCAACCTTAGACAAACAAACTGGCACATGGAACACATTCTACATTTAAATATTTAGTAAAACCAGAGATTGTGTATGAAAAAACAAGTTAGTGAACTGGGAATGAGGATGTTTTGTTTTGATGAAGGAGAACATACCAGCTCTATTTTAGACAAGTTTTGTTTGTCTAACAGAGTATCCCATAATGCTTTATGATGTTATGTCACTATCTATTTTTAGCAACTGTGAAAACCGCTATTGCCAGGAAGCCCACACAATAATATTTATCTACATTTTTTTCAAACAACGTCTTTTATGGTCGACTAGTCATTTTTGCAGCCCTCCTTTTAATAATAATCATAGCCATATTTAGATCATCATTATCTGGACTATACGGAGTCTAAAACACATACAAAAAGACCCCTTTTTTTAATAACAGACAGTGGCATTATTAAATCAAAATATCAAAAAAGAATAAACTATTTCTGACATTCATCAATAGTACACTGTATTATTGTAAATATTCTCTATCTAGAATCCTTCACTCCCCACATGTCAATCTTTTGGATAATGTATTTAATAATCCCAATGTAGAATAGAAATAATCACTTGACTAGTTAATCAAAAGATAAATTGCTGACTAGTCGACTACTAGTATAATCGTTAATTGAAACTATAAATGAGTTCAGTGGTTCCCATACAAAGCATGGGGGGATTACAATATGATTTCAAGATATACAAGTATGACATTGAATTTGATATATATTTTTAAATATTGAAATTAATACCTGTGGGGATCCCAAGTCAGTTGTATTATTTTGCATTACTTTAGTGGTCCAGGGCTAAAAGTTTAAAAACCCCTGCATTTAAGTACCCCCTGCATTTTTTTACATACAGAAGTGTACATACAGTACGATTACTATGCCTTTAAACAATCTGTGAAAACCCAGATGATGATGTCATATCTTTGGAAACTACTGATTTACTGACAACATTTGAGTTAATTAGAGACACTCCTATACATGTATTTGAAGGCGCACGTGAAACTCGCTGCTTTTTTGTGTAACATCATAGGAAAGTCAAAAGAAATCAGGAAGAAAATTGTGGACTTGCACAAGTCTGGTTCATCCTTGGGTGCAATTTCCAGATGCCCGAAGGTGCCCCGTTCATCTGTTCAAACAATTATACACAAGTATAAACACTATGAGAATGTCCAGCCATCACACCGCTCAGGAAGGAGACGGGTTCTGTGTCCCAGAGATGAACGTGCTTTGGTTCGAAATGTGCATATCAACCCAAAAACAAAAAGAGGGACTGGTCCACTTTACAAAATAGATGAGGAAAGAACATTATGTGGAAAATACTGAAGCAACATCTCAAGAGAAAAAATGTGTGTCTTTTTAATTGTGTTAAAGTTCTGGTTTCAACTGTGTATCCTTAATAGTCAAGTCTGACAAGTCTGGTGACAAATGACACTCCAAGGTATTTTAGTCTCTGATCTGGCCATTTAAAATTTTAACCATTTAATACATTTTTAGGACAGTATGCTGTTAATGGAAAGTGGCATATTTAGCCCAATCTATCTTATAACCAGAGTGCTATGAAAATGAGTTAATTATAGAGAACAATACTGAGACTGATGTTTTTAAAATTCTTTAATTATTTAAAATAATGCATGTTTTGAATAGTTGAATAGTTTTAATTCTCAAAGCTCTCATTTATGTATTTCTCTAATAAGTCTTTTGTCTTCTCATCTACAGTCAGGCAAAGACAGTGTCCAGAGGAGAAAAGCCCCAGCTGCGCCCATAGACAAGGACAAACCTGCCATGAAGCAAGGTGAGACAGACACACTCACCACTGAAAAAGACTATAATAAATGAGTATTCTTTAAATTACCTATAACAGTTCAGGCTGGTTTCAGAAGTAAAACCAGTAAAACCAACCCCTGTCTGTGTGTTAAGTGTCTTAACTTAATAGATCTATATGAAGAATGAATGGATATTATACTATTATACTTATAAATGCCTGCTCACTGTTGAGAAGTTGTATGTATTGAGACAATAATCAAGGTCCATCCATCCATTTTCTTCCGCTTATTTGGCGCCGAGTTGTGGGGACAGCAGTCTAAGCAGGAACTCCTAGACTTCCCTCACTCCAGACACATCCTCAAGCTCCTCCGGTGGGACCCAAAGGCATTCCCAGGCCAGCCAAGAGACATAGTCCTTCCAGTGTGTCCTGGGTCTTCCCCAGGGCCTCCTCCTGGTGGGACATGCAGGAGGCATCTTGAACTGATGCCCCAGCCACCTCAGCTGGCTCCTCACCCTGTCTCTAAGGAAGTGCCCAGCCAATTCCAGGAAACTAATTTCGGCCGCTTGTATCCACAATCTTGGTCATTACCCAAAGCTCATGACCATAAGGTCGAAACATAGCGAGAAACATGGCCTCACATTTGGAGGAGCTGATTCTCATCCCAGCCTCTTCACGCTCGGCTGCAACCCACGCCAGTGCCTGCTGTAGCTCCTTCAGTATAATAATCAAGGTCCTACTCCTCTGTAAATCTAAACTAGTCAAAGCTCTAAACATTCAAACATCATATGTGGAGCACAGTCATTAGATTCATCTTTTGCTGTGGGCCACAAACATGCTCTGAAGGCCTTGGTGCTCTGTGCATTTCAGCTCCTGTGGTTACATCTCCTCCATCCTCTGCTGGAGAGGTGGTGAAGTACTCTTCAACAGACCACCTTGTGCCCAGTCATGATGTCCAAGGTTTGTGTTAATAACTTTATTATCTATGTACTGTTGACTTCAAAATACGTGACACAGTATTTTCTATACAAAATACATGATGTTTTTTTTTATTCGTTTTTTTTTTTTAGAAATCATCAGAAGATACAACTCTCCCCCTCCTCCCCCTGAGCCCCTGCCTCCTGGGAAGAGGTAAGCTATATACAATGCTTAAAGCGGATCTTTTCTGCAAATTAGTTTTTTCACAGTTATTGTTGCTTCCCCTCACGATTTATGCACCCAAAGTTGTATTTGGAGTCACTCATGCTTGTTTGAGCAGTCTTTAATTGCTTATTTTCCAAACACCATTTTGCAACTCCCGATTTCACCACCACCCGTATACGCCCACTGCTGTGTACTTACTGTGTTCTCCAATTTCATTTCCTTAATCAGTGATGCAGGTGTGATTCGACAGTGTGACGTTGTCATTTTTGATAAAAAAATAAAAAAATAAAATCAAATAAAATCTGCCGCTCTCTACTGTGATCTGTAGCTATTCATCGGAGGTGCCAACAACCTCACAGATCTTTGTTGTGATGTTTACGGCGACATTAGCTCCCATTGGGCACAGCAGTTTTCTAACATGGAAGTCAGCGGATGTGTTTCTTTTATTAAATTGTTTTAGATGAATATTGCAGTTTAAAATGTCCCAATTATAACATAATGATCCATGGGTGTCATAGATTATAATTACAGAGCAGATAATATGTCTTCTTTTAAAGTACTTACTAGAGTAAATAATTGAATATGTATAACATTACTTTAAATTACTTCAATCAGAACATATTACATTAACTACTTAGCTACGGTTTATGCTATGATGTGGGAAACTCCAGGCAAAGCAGTAATATTTTCCTTGAGACAAGAAGTCAAAAAAGTTACACAATGCACCTTTTAATTTTGAACTTTCTACCAACTTCCTGTAATGTGCCTGACTTTATCAGTGTATAAACCAACCTATTCTCCATTCTACTGGAAAGTGTTCTGAATTATAAGGTTGAATAAAGTCTCCCAATTTTGCTTTGAACAGGAGACCCGAAGGCAAGTTCAACAAGAAACAGACTCCTCGAGATGAAGCTCTACAGATCCTTAAACCACAGATGGACAACCCCCCTGCTCCAAGTGTACTCACATATATTTCTACTGCTCTACTTCAGTAGTACTGAATACTCAAATAAGTGTGAAAGTGCCCATATTACACTGTTTTCCATGTTGATTCCTCAACAAAAACATACAGAAAACACTTTGTTCCACCTTGTGATGTTATGTGATAATACAGGAAATGCTCCACTGTGCTTTTAAACTTCATACACTTTCACTAGAATCATTTAGATAATTTCAGCCCTGGAATTGCCAATCTCTACTGAATTAAAGGTAAAAGGTAGCTGTTAACTTGAAAACTTCACTTCATGATGTCATAAGGTGGAACAAGATGTAGACAGACTAATAATGCAGAATTACTGAAACATGTGTGAATGAAACAAAATACAACTTCAGGTCTGTTTTTGGTGACATCATACCATTATAACACGGCTTGAAGCCCACCAGAGTCAATTTTGTATAATGTAGGACCTGTAATAATAGTAAATGTTCATTGTAGTGCCCTTTCTGTGTTTGTGTGTGTTTTCAGCCCAAGCCTCGTCCGGTGGCCCCTGCACCCGCTCCCACTGCTATGGCCCCTCCCGCACCCTCCCCAGCACGGGTCCCAGTGCAGGATGTGGCCCCTCAGCCTATTAAAAGCAAAGCCAGAGCCAGAGAGCGCCCCCTGCCTCCACCTCCACCAAGTACGTCCAGTTTCATTTATACACTGTTGGGTTACCTCCAGCTACATGGGCAAAGCTTTTAAAGGAAAGTGGTTTATTCATGTTTTGTGTCTATTGAAGCTCAACCAAGCCTCAACCAGGCTTGTTTTATCACGTTTCTGATGGATTGCCATAATATTGTTTGAATATGGTAATTTACATAATAAAAATGAATACGTTGATATTTTCTTTATCTGTATCGCCTCTCCCGCTCTAGAACAGTCCATGTACAAGTTTGCTCTTTTGAACGGTTCTTTAATGTGAATGATTGGTATCGGATCTCATTTTTAAAAAGAACCAAACTGTTGTTATTGTTGTAGTGCAACATTTAACATTTAGATTGTGCATATTTTCAGTGGATAAACATGCTCCCACTCTTTGTGATTAGTTTGTAGATAAAATTAGTTCTTACACTTCTGCATATAAATAAATATTAGAGCCAGTCGTTTGAACCGCTTTTTCAATTTGGATCACACAAAAGAGCCATAAAGTCCCATCACTATGTAACGTTATTGTTTATAGCAAATGAAACAGAAGTCTACTATATATTTGTTTACTCACATTTAATTTGTAAACCATCAGTCATCCAGGTGTGATCCATAGTAAAAGAAAAATTCTATTTCTATTCTGTCAACTGGACTAAATATTTTTTGAGTGAAGATGCTGCTCGTTCAAAGCGCTTCTTCAGTTGTGGTCAGATTACTGATGGACACTGACTTAGTATCTATCTGAAGGGAGGGGCTAACTACACTAAGACTAACACACCTGTTGTTTAGAGTTTCTTGTTTTTTGGCAATGTCTGTTACTATTTTTAGTTCATGTTTAGCTCTTAATAAAATAATGTGTTGCAGTTTCCCGAGATCTTCCCATAGAGACAGAGTCTATCCAGACCCAGCTCCACCAGGCCCCCAACGAAGAGCACTACACCTACACCAATGTGCCCTGGAGGCTCTACCTGCGGAAGGAGGTGTGGCCAAAAACACTATAGAAAGATTTATTTTTTAGATTGTTGCTATATTCACTCATTTGTGCAATTACTTAGTGTTTTATCAATATACGTTTGCCCCCTACCTGAGTAATATCATTTGGAAGTAACAGTTACTTAAAGAGGAGGTATTATGCAAAGTCTTTTGTATAAGCAAAGTTTTATATGTAAAGTATGCAACGTTTTTTTTAGCTTTCCTCCATGTTAGAACATTGTTCCCTCATCAAAAACGTGCCTGAAGTTGTTTTATATGTCTTCCATGCATGTTTGAGTAATTTAGCGTGCTCTCCTGGACCCTTTTGGATCCCTCCTTACGGCGAGCTGTAAGATTCTGTGCAATGCCCAGCCCACAAGTCTATGTCATCCATGCTCCCACATGACAATTCTCCATAAATATATAAACACAGGATACAAAACTGTGACAACAACTTGACAAACCTGATACAATGTGCAGTAGGTTTGTTGTTTTGTTAGAGGATACACACTGATTGAAGGGGGAATAACTTAACATGGGGAGCAAAGGGATGGGAGACTCAGAGCAGCAACAATTAAAGTGAAATTTAAACTTAAAAACATTGTTAAACATGTTAAGATGTTGTTTTTGGTGAATATAGCATTTTCAAAAGAATAACATTAATGTAGTGATCTAAATATGTTAATTTTTAGCAGTTAATCCCCTTTAGGAGTAAAATTCCCCTATTTAAATATTTTTCATCTAATCTAACCACTAAAAGTAAGTTGAAGTTGATAAAGATAGAAAAATGTCTAGCTAATTAAAACAATTTGGATGTTCTGTTCTGATTTTACACATTAAGTCTGTCATGCGATTAATCAAAACCAGTTCTCGCATTGATCATGAATTTACACTAATAACCTACAACAACCGAACCTGAATCATATTGTTAAATAGATTCATTATGAAGTACAGTATCTAGACATAAATTAGTTGGTCTTCTAAATAATTTGTTGAGATTTGTAAAATAAGATATTCAAGATCATTTTCTCAAGAATGTTAAAAAATGCTTCCAAATTGTTTATTTATTTATTTATTTATTTTAATATGTTGACAGCACTACTGATACAAAGATGTAAATATAGTAGTGTTGTCATGATACAAACACTTCTGACTTGATTTCGATACTAAGGAATAGACTCGATACCGATTCTGATACCATGACAGTAGTAAAAAACACTTTCAATATTAAATTGTAGTACTTTCTTTTGTATTACCATGCAGTCTTGTAGGTTCCATACTGGTCCGAGGGTGTATACTAATCTATGTGTCTTATACTTGTTCTGATGTAGCTCAAGATTATTCTAAAGGTATTCAGGAATGGTTCATTTCTGTACTGTGAATGTGACTTTTTGTATCAGTACTCGTTTAAATTAATATCTAGTGTGGATACTAGTTTTAGTATAATTTTTTGGATACTTTTGACAACCCTAAAACATAGTATAGTAATAATAGTAACACCCTGTCTCTGTCATTTCAGGTATTTTATCCCAAGGACAGCTTCAACAACCCTTTAGTGTTGGATCTCATCTTCAAACAGGTACTATTACAAAGTCTCAAAACCAACCATTTACGACCAATACACTAATATATATATTTTAGAAGTGTATTTCTTGTGTGATTACGAGATCATAGCCCATATAAGCAGCCCCCTCTCCTCCTGTGCTCTTCTCTGTTGCAGATTGTGAATGACACGCTGTCGGAGGCTTGTGTCCGCATCACGCGCGATGAAAGGCAAAGGATGAAGGCTCTGTTCGGTAGGCTGTCTGCTCCCCTCTCCCTCGATCTGCTTCTGTACAAATGCGTCTTTGTGAGCTACTGCGGCTGGACTGTCAATATGCTTACATAAAGATAGGAGTAAACCATATGCTGAAATCAAATCATTTTACAGTGTTCTCACAGTTTTGGCAATCTTATCCTGTTATGCTCCTGTTTTGACCTCAGTGTAGTTTTGTTGTACACTTAGTCCTGTTGTAGTGCCAGTTCAGACCTGCTTTAGTTCTGGGTTTAGTCCTTGTTTAGAACCAATTTTGTGTGTAGTTTTTCCTGGCCAGTCAGCACCGCATGTTTTGTACAATACTTTACAAAGACGGTGTGAAACTGTATCCTGTCTCCTCAATATCCAGTAGGTTTGATTGACAGATGGATTAACCAATCAGAGAAACACATTGCGTCCTACGACTAAAAATAAATCGTTATTACTTCAACTTTATGATAGAAACTGTATTAAAAAGGGGATAATCTGTTCTGGAAAAGTCCTGGAAAATATGGGAACCCTGCAAGTACTAGTGACTATGGTTAAGGTTAGGATCAGTCTCCAGGAAATGAATGTAAGTCAGTGTAATGTCCCAAAGAATCATGGAAACCCTGCATGTGTGTGTGTATGTGACAGCCAAACACAACGTGGAACAGAACATGGATCCTGTGGATGAGAGTGTGAAGAAGATCGTCATCAATGCTGCACGGGAAAACTGGGAGATCTACTTCTCCAGACTCTTCCCTGCATCAGTGAGACTCTCCCAAACAAAACCGCAGACAGACTGTAGATTTCAACTTTATGACAGGAATTCGTACTCCTTTTTATCTATAAGAAGATTTCGGTTTTATTTTTGTTTTAAGCCTGGTGCCCACTGCACAATTTTGGCTGTTTGTTGATATCAAGTGTGTCTGATAGTTTGGAATCTTGTTTGCAGAATGAGCACTCCTCTCACTGCGTCTACTATCAGTCTGTCAACAGTAAATATTTATTCTCCATCAAAGTAACAGAAGAAGAGCAAACATGACACTTTTTTTCCATAGTCAAAACACTGCTAGCATCTGTCGTTAACCTCTGCTAACCAGCCTGACTACTGTATGTTGACTTTGCCACACGAGCCTGATATTTGCTCTGACAAACTTGAAAAAGCCATGAACTATCGCACACTGTAAATGAGTGTGATTTTTTCATTTCCTATGTCTTGTAATGTGACCTTCAAAAATTGTGCAATGGACACCAGGCTTTAGACTTAAAGATTCCATTATGTGCTAAACATGTGCCTTTTGAGCATTAACCATGTAAAGGTGTCTCCTTTTGAAGAGTGTGTTTACTTCAATTTAGGCATGTTTGAGTAATCCTCCATATGTAGTCCCTGCAGATCTCAAAACACTCTGTGATGTCATGAGATAGTAATTCAAGAAGAGCTTTTAAAAGTGGTCCTAACTCTCACCAAACTTGAACTTTGAAACAAACCAACAGCCACAAACTGGTCAATTCCTTTGATTGTTTTGACTGAGTATGTTTGACTCAAACATGGAGCAATGAAACAAAATAGGTGTGTCCAGTGGTTCTAAACTCGATTGCACAGTTTATTTAATGCAAGTTATGTAAAAATCTTGTGTAGTCTCATTTTTGTGGACCCAATCTCATGTCTTGTCTCGTCTTGTGGGAATTGTGTCTTGTCCAATCTCTAGTTATTACTAATCAGTAATAAAGATCATCTTTTTTCAGTTCTGAAATTTCACAGCTGATACTGAGTCTTGTTGTGCATGTGTAGGGCAGCGTGGGCACAGGTGTCCAGGTGCTGTCTGTGTCCCACAGTGGGATCAAACTGCTGAAGACGGTGAAGAGCAGCGCGGCCGCTCCAGACTACTTCAGAGTGCTCAGGCCGTACACGTAAGCACAATGCACCAATGAGGGCAAATCATTTTATAATCTGAAGTGTTTCCCATTAATAGAAGAGGCTACGTTAGCCCCATTATGGTTACAGATTGATGTTGATTCAAAGACGTTACTGGCCAATGTTGTTCCAAAACAGCTCATAATAGGTTTTAAAGCTGTTCTGTAGTTACTGTAAATGCTAAATAACAGTTACAAAACACATTTGGATGATTTTTTGTTTTTTGTTTTTTTGCACGCAATTTTGTTTTAAATAAATAATGTTTTCTGTTTATAGTAGTATTGGTTGATATTGGGTAGCAGCAGATACTTAAAGCCAAAGGACAGAAAAAGCTGGACATCCCTATCCCATAGTCTTAAATAAGCTGAGTGTCAAATTGGTATTTAAAAGTGCTACTCTTTTCTATACGTTTATGATAGTACAACCAGCAATCACTTTACTTCATATTTATCAGTCACTTTTGAATTAGTACAGTCATTAAGTGACATATTTACTCAAAAAATTGTAGTTGATAAAATGATTCAATAAGCATTACATCTGCCATTATAGTCATGCATAACCTGTGGGAAACACTGAATTTTATGCCACAATTTCAAATGGACGGCATATATTACCATATGTCTGATATACAGTTTTTCAAAGAAATCTCCGAAGAAACATTCACATTTTGACAGCATTTCTGTGTTTGAGTAAAGCCACCACTTTTGAATAGTTTAGTGCACTCATGTTCTAAGGCTCAATACTCAATACTGATTCTGATTCCATGGTGATAATAAAAACACTCTTTATTTAGACAACGGAATGTGATTTTCAACATTAAACTGTAGTACTTTCTTTTATATTCCCATGTGGCCTTGTGTAATCCCTCAGTGGTCCAGGTAGGCTCCATGGTGGTCCACGAGTGTATTCTAGTCTATGTGGTGTTATACCTAATCTGAAACAGCTCAACATCATTCTAAAGCTATTTTTAGTATGAATATCTAATTTCTATACTAGTTTTAGTATTGTTATGTTATTTTGTAATGAATTTACTGAAACTAAACAATAATGGGGGCAATACTGCAACACAGATAAAAAGAGAGAGATGGTTGAGCCAAGCTTGTATTAGATCATCTGATTTCTCCCACAGTTATGCGGACATTCTGTTTGTGACCATCCCGTCTGAAAACATGCTGGAGTTTAATCTGACCAATGAGAAGCTGATCCTGTTCTCAGCCAAAGCCCCACAGGTCAAACACCTCATCGACTCATTCATCAGTGAAATCAAAAAGGTACGCCTCTTACACTCAACATCAACAACCTACTTTTTCCCAATATTTTATTTTTTTGTCCAACAATGCTCATGTTTTGTTTCATTCACACATGTTTGAGTAATCCTTTATTATCTATCTGTCTACATCCAAAGCTCAAAATGCTCTGTTCCACCTTGTGATGTCATGAAGCCGCAGATTTCAAGTTAACAGCTCCTTTTACCTTTAGTTTAGTAGAAATGTCAGGTCAAATTGTGAATGTGTTTTTGCCTCTCCTGCACAGTTACATAATTCTCAGATAAAATGTGTACTTCTCAAACCTTATCAGCCGATCTAGTTACTGATGTTATAATTTACTATAAAACATAGGTTTGGTGCTATTATTCTTTTGAGTCGGGTTTATTTAGGCCTACATTTACTGTTATTCCGCCTCTTTTTCAGATTAACAGTACTAGTCGCTTTACGGTTTGCCTATGTATGAGAAAACTGTCACTTTCCCTGTGGTTGCTTACAGTAAACAAGCGCTAACCAATGTGAAAGAACAACAAGTAGCATCAAATCAAAACACATTTGTATTTGCATTCCTTTCAATCCTGACTCAAAATGATTGTCCTTGAAAAGAATATTAAAAAAATAAGACAGCAGCTTGCTCTTGGATAAAAACAAGCAGTATTTTTGTGCTGGTCTGATCTGGGCTGAAGTTCATTTTTATTCTAAAATTAGAAGAGCATTTAAAGCCAGTGCTCAAAGTGCTGCAGCCGAGTGAACGGTCAGAGCACACTGATGTTAACAAAACAGTCACAGACACACAGACAAACTGCTGCAGATAAATATTGATGCAGCGCCACATATAAGGACATTTATCTGTCTGTAAATTGGACTAAATTGTTGTATTCTTGAGAATCTATACCAATATATCGGTTGGGCCCTATAAATCACAATTTGACTTCATTTCTGTCTTCAGTGATTTATGTAAACTTTCATTTTCTCTTTCAGAATTCTGACTATGTGATTGCCGAGCGGAACTTTGTGTCTGACGACCACGCCATGTTAAACTTCCACAAAGGAGACGTGATCAGGCTGCAGGTTATGGATGGACTGGACAAGGGTCAGTCAAGCAAACATATTCAGCTCAGGGATAAATGCTGCTTTTATAAACTTATGGATGTATAGATTGTTACCGTTGTTGTACTTGTGTCCATAGGCTTCAGTTATGGCTGTGTGGTGCGGAAGAAGGTAGTGTTTTTGGAGGACCTAAAGAGAGACACTCCAGACTTTGGTAAGACGGTCTGAACAGCAGTGGGCAATTATCAACATTATTATGAATTTGAGCTGTACATTTACTTGCAACCAGTTAATGCCAACCTATGCCAGTACCATTGTAAAGATTTTCATTTTCATGTAACCAGAGCTAAGTAATTTAAGTAATACTATATAATATTTTTGTCACTTATAAACTTACTCACAGTGGAAAGAGTAACCAAAAAAATGTAACATCGTAAATATAATTGAGTACTACCGCTGCATATAACAGCAATTAAGCAAAATCATTAAAAATAAATAAATAATAAAAAGTATTTAGTCTAGTGTTACGAGTTTATACACACAAGAATTCACCGCAATATTTAATTTGCATTGTTATCTGTGAGGAAGAGAATGGTAGCCGAAAGTTCTCCATTTCAAAAACTTGGTGCAGATGAAACCTTTGAAACGTTTTCCTACTAGGGCTGCACAGGTTTGGAGCACGAAACAACAGAGCCAATTAGGAGCAATGGTGTCGAAGGTAACGGCCTTTCCCACTTGCACCGCTGGTTTGGCAGGGGTTGGTCGCAATCAACCTGTTGCTAATGATAGCGGGAGTAACCTCAGGGAAAGCAAGGACCGGATTGGTTTGTTATTAATGTTCATTCTTATCTTAATGAAGGGAGTGGAGAGTGAGTTAATACGGACATCTTAAGACTGACGATCCTGACAGCAGCAGTTACAGAGAGAGGGGAAAAGATTTTTCAATAGAAGTCAACAGCAACCAGAACCACTTGCTCACTTCCTATTTGGAACACGACGGCTAGAGCATTAACTGTGTCCATTTACTGTGTCCAAACTAATACAAGAATCCCATCGCTTTTGTTTGTAGAGGTATTAGATTTACAACTACAGGTACAACAAGATCAATTATTTGCTTAGGTCTGTTATCTAAATAATTGAAACCTCTGCAATTTGATCATTGCTCCAACTCAAATTGTGATTTCAATTTGATCGCGATATCTTTTCCACCATGGACCATTCCGGGACTAGGGAGAAATTACATCAACCTGTTTTTAGGTCTATATTATTTAAATCATGATATAGTACCCTTATGGACCATGGAATGAATGACAGTTTAAGGTCCTATATTAGACAAAATTGACTTTTGTGAGTATTTAGCCATGTTAGAATGTTACCTCCTCATTTACCTCATCCGAAACATACCTGGAGTTGTGTTTTGTTTCATTCACACGTTTGGAAATGTAGACAGACTAATAATAAAGGATTACTCAAAGAAGAATGCCTAAATATTCAGGGTCTGTGTGTTAAACATGTGGGAATGAAACAAAAGACAACTCCGTGTGTGTTTGTGATGAGGAAACAACATTATAACAGATTAGAAAAAAGCGTAATATGGGCCCTTTAAAGACACTCTTCTCTCTTTATGTGTGCAGGGTGGAAGTTTGGTGCTGTGTTTGGTCGCTCTGGGGCATTTCCCTCTGAGTGCGTTCAGCCAGTAGCGGCGCCTGACTTCCTTTCCCTACCTCTGGACCGTACGTCGGAGCCGCGGGGGGGCCCAGGGCAGGTGGCTGTGTCCTCTGCTGTGGCTGTTGCAGTTGCCTCCACCATGGCTGCCCACGAGATCGACCACACCATCGAGGTACACATGGCAAACTATCTTTAAAACTTTTGTATTACGCAAAATTAACTCTTTTGAACGTCAAGTAATGTTAGAAAGATGTTACCTCATCAAAACATACTTGGAGTTGTGTTTTGTTTCAGTCACACTTTTGAGTAATCCTTTATTCTTAGTCTGTCTATATCTCTAAAGCTCAAAAGTGGTAGTTTAAGTAACAGCCACCTTTTACCTTTTGTTTAGTAGAAACTGGAAATTCCAGAGCTGAAATTATCAAAATGATCCTAGTGAAGGGCATGGAGTTTAAAAACACAGTGGAGGTGGAACAGAGTGCTCTCCATATGAGAGAAGAACTCAGCCTAAATATGCAGAGGATCTGTGTGTTAAACGTGTGAATGAAACAAAACACAATTTCAGGTATGTTTTTGATGAGGAAACAACATTATAACATAGATCAAAAAATAGTGCAATATGGGTCCTGTAAATGCTAGCTCACCATTTACATTTTAATGCAATTTTTATACTTTAAAGAAGGACTGTTAAATTAACCAAATTGTACTCCTTGTAAAAAGGCCTACATCATCCATGCTCCCACACAACAATTCTTCATAAATAAACAAAAACATGTACACAACTGTACACTGTGCAACTTGACAAACCTGATGTGATGTGCAGTAGTTTTATTAGCGAGTTGCACGCTGACTGTGTTGTGATAGTGCTCTGGAGGGGGAGTGAGGAGAGAATCAAAGTGTCAAAAACAAAACAGAAACTTATAATACATATAATATAATATATAATATAACACTTATAATAATAATACTTATAATACATGTTAACATGCTTTAGGTGATTATAGCATTTTCAAAACAATAAAAAGTAACATGGTGATCTAAATATGTTATGTCTTAGCACTTATTAAACCATAGAAGTAAAATGCTTTACTACACCTTGTTTTTTTTTCAGAAAGTGTCTCTTGAAGGGTTTGCAGAAGGAGAGCTGGATGAGAGAGCTCTACAGGACAGTAAATATGACATGCTGGAGTTTGCCAAGAAGTACTTTAGACAGCCCACCACGGAGAAGGGGTGCGACACAAACACCTACTACAAATTATATTACTTAAATTATTATACAATTATATTTACCTAATACTTCATTCACTTTTGTAAAACTGTGTCACTGTTTTAGGGACTCCCTAAAAGGCAAAGGCAAAAGCAGAGAGCTGACAGAAATGATCAAATTCTCCAAGGTAAGCTTCACGTTAAAGGTACACAATGTAACTTTTCTGATGGAGGTTTTGCCACCAGCTTGTCTCAGAGGTAGAAGTGTTATTTCTTTGCCTGGAATATTCCATCATTCCAGATCTTAAATTGCCTTAACCAGTGGTGGGCCATGCATTTCACCCTTGGGTCTTCAGTGACGTCCAATTTACACATTACAACATCACCTCTTTATTGGCTAGTCAAGCAACACTTAATTTCAGGAGCATTTAAAACCAATAAACATGCATTGTATTCACAGTTAAGAGTAGGGAATTAAGTTCACGGATACTGTCAAAAATGTTAAATAAAAATGCGATTTAAAGATACCAGACAAAATGGCACCAAAATTACACTATGAGTTTAAACAAGTCTGTCCAATAAACTGCACAATGTCGCTGTTTCATATAAGACACCAACCAGACAATAACAAAACGCGGAACACGGAAGTCAGCGGACTTGTTTCTTTTATTAAGTTGCTGTGATTTGAAATGTCCTAATTGTAACATAATCATTCAAGGGTGTCATAGATTATACCTTTATAGCAGACACAAGTGCAACATTTCTTCCTTAAACTGTGACAAAATAAGTAAGGAGTGGGCTGTTTTTAGTAGGAGCAATCCTTCAATTGCTTTTGGAGATGTTGTTTTGCCTGGTAGGTTCCACAAATAATAATGGCAGTAAAATATATTCAAAAGAATACATGAAACACTTAGAAGAACACAGCAGGCAATGCAATAACATTTTCATGAGGGAAGTGGGTGGCGGACCCTCCATCATAAGGTTCTGAATAATGCACAATACAGAAGCTTCCTTTTAAGTAAAATGTGTTTGTTATGGATTTAAATTAAAGATAGTGATGCTCTGGTGTGAGGTAACACTGACGTTCTTGGTGTTTATTTTCTGAATGCAAGGGCTACTGTAGCCAGGCCGTAACCCATGCCAAAACAAGCACAAAACAAGCACAAAACAGCAGTCTCAGTTCACCAGAGCCCCTAACTCTCCTCTCCTAACTAACAATAGAATCTTCACATCAACGTGTCGGCATAGCAACATTAACAACAACACATTAACAATTACAAAAACAACAAATGGTGTCAACCCTGAACTAAACACAAAATATCAAAACATTACAATACATATTTATGTCTTCTTTGTGCCTTGTCTCCATCCACAGAACGCTCTGTCTGAGTCCCTGATCGAGTTCACAGACCCAGGCATGAGCCGCGCTGCCACAGACCTGTTTCAGAGTACGTCCTCCTCCTCTGTCACACACACTAACATCCTATAAAGTGCTCACCTGTTAAAGGGCCTACATTACACGCATTTTTGGTCTATGTTATAATGTTGTTTCCTCATCAGAAACATACTTGGAGTTCATTCACAAATGTTTGACACACAAATCCTGCATATTTAGGCTGTGCTCTTCTCTCAAACAGAAAACACTCTGTTTCACATTGTGATGCCATAGAGTAGTGATACAGGCAATTTCATACACCTTCACTAGAATGCTACCCAAGAACTCACATAAACTAATAATCATTTAAATACTTGCAGTCCTGGAATTGCCAAACTTTGAAGTTACATTTATTGATTTAGCCTCAAACTTATTCACTCCTCGATACATCAGAAGATCTTGTAGAATTTCTGTAGCAATCTCAACTGTACAAATGATAAAACTTATGGTTATTCTAGTGTATTGTAAAGTAAATCAGTTCAACTGAGGCTCAAAACAGCTTTCAACTTTAAAGCTACCGCTTCATGACATCACAAGGTGGAATAGAGACTTTTGATGTTTGTGGATATAGACAAATTAATAATCCAGGATTAATCAAACATGTGTGAATGAAACAAGACACAACTATGTTTTTGATGAGGTAACAACATTATAACATGACTTTAAGCTCATGAGAATCCATTTTACATAATGCATAAATGGCAAAATCTAGCTGTTAACTATATTTTGTGTTTGTTTGAATAATTCAGTGATAATGCGTTTCATGGGAGACTCTGCATTAAGAGGCACATCTGAGCAGGAGGTGGTCAGCACTTTTCTCAAGGTAAAGTCCACACTTAATGTGATTTTTATGAGCCTTTATCCAGGTTTAGAATGTTTTCTCATCACTATGCATGTCTGTACATTATCTTTTAACTGTCTGTCTCTGATCATATCAGTGTTTATCTGCCAAAATTCAGCCTGTGATGGCATGTGCCTGACTCACCTCACTGTTGCCTCCTGCTGGTGGTGCATTGAGAAGTCAAGCAGTTTGATAAAGGCTAAAAAACAAAAGCAGTTAACATTAAAGGGGACATAGTATGTAAAATCCACTTTTGTGTGATTTTAACCACATTTTAACCATATCCCCTCTTCATTGTTTTAATCAATAATATATTATACGGCGTAGATATAGCATGGGGTCTCTTGCCGTGACTATTAGTTTATGTGTGTTCTTGAGTAGAATTCTACAATGACAACGTATCTGCTGGAAGCGGACATTTTTTACTGTAGGTTACCATGGCGACCATCTCTCTAGTTCCTTATTTATACCTCATTGCTTTAATCATAGTTTAATTTAATTCATCCATTTGAGTAATCCTGCATTTTTCACCTTCCTCCCGTCTCCACCCTACAGTTTTGAAGAGGAAGTCTATTATTAAGCCGTTTTTGATCAGTATTTCAGGTTTATGTATGTTACATGTTAATACTTAAAGTGGGACTAAACACTAAATGCACTTTTTTGCTACTAAACTGTGTGTATGGTGTTTTTTTGTCTCTAGTCATTTTTTTGCAATTTTTGTTTGTGGTGCCTTCAGTGGCCTCTGCAATTTCAAACTCTCCCCTCAGCTGATTTTGAAGTGCGGATACCTGTTAGACGAATCACACTATTCCTAATGCCTTTGGACCCTGCCCTTTCTCTCCCTTTATTCTCTTCTTTAGTCCTCCAGGTGCTGCCCAGTGCGGCAGCTCTATCTGAAATGTAGTTGTGGGTTGAGTTTTGGTATTGAGTCTCACTGCAGCCGAATTAAACGCTAGAGATAAAGATTTTAAAACATGGTTACTGAGTCCTACAGTATGTGTGACAGTTGTTCTTTGTTACCCTCCATCCTCCCGCAGCTCATCGGAGAGTTCCCCCTGATGAGGGATGAGGCTTACTGCCAGCTCCTCAAACAGCTCACCTCCAACACTAGCTCCAAGCCGTGAGTCGTCTGCACACACACCCACACGCACCCACCCACACACACACACACACACACACACACACACACACACACATACACAGCAGGTTTCCATAATTTTTAGGGACATTATTCCTAACCTTAAAGGCCCTGTATTATGAAAATTTGACTCCTGTGAGCTTTTAGCCATGTTAGAGCACAGTTTTGCCGTGACACTAAAGCTAACAGCAACTAGGCAAGGCAAGTTTATTTGTATAGCACGATTCATACACAAAATAATTCCGAGCATACTAATGTGCACTTCCTGATTATTAGACAATAAAATGATATCTATAATTAGGACCTCAAGCTGCTTATACAATATATCTCTACTGGGACAAGACAAATTTGGTCTACTACATGGGAAAAAATGGTGACAGGGATTTAAAGTAAGTAAAACAAAATAAATAAATTGTCCAGTTGGCAGAATTCAACCTTCTTTTGCTTTAGAGACTGTGTCCACAACCTTGCCATATGAATAAATGACACAATCTTAATCACCCTTTTGACGACCCTCAGGGACAGCTGTAGCCGCGGCTGGAGGCTGCTCTACATCCTCACTGCATTCCATCGCTGCTCCGAGGTGCTCAAGCCCTTCGTGCTCAAGTACCTGCAACAGGCCTCTCGCAGCGCTGGAGCTCAGTACCAAGGTAAAGAACTAACACACTCACTCCTGCACTGTCCCCACGGCAACCAGGGCACACGCAAACAAAAACTGACTGATGAGTGAGCTGGACATGGTAGTTTATGTCATAGATGCTTAGACTGTATAAAGAAGTGGAGTGTGACATCACATTGACCGCGAGTATCATAGCAACCAAATATCTTGATTTAGGGACAAAATAGCAAAATAAAAACATCAGAAAGTGAATTGTAGTCAGAATCAATGGAGTCAGAATCGCACCCGTGCTCACTTCCTATTTGGAACGTAGCGGCTAGCAGGTTAGCTATGTTCATTTATATACAGTTTAGAAATGGTTACTGCAGATGACATCTATGTATAAAGTCAGCGTGAACTAAATCAAACAAACGTAAAAGCCACAGGGAGTACCTAAATATCCAAATACATTGTGATACTTTATGGGGAATACACTAGCACAACTAGTATTGCCATATTGTGATATTTTCTTGATGTCAGTAACATGTGTGCCTGTGAATCCCTATCTGTTTCTTTTTGACTTGATGTGTTGACAGGATATGCTGGTAGGTCAAATCTTCAGCTCCGCCAATAAAATAAGTACTTGGTTTATTGGAATGTATTTAATATACAGTACACACTAAGTTATAGTACAGTTATAATGTTAGGTATTGTAATTCAAGATAGTAGGTAGTTGTGCCTGGAGGAACGAAGCCGACTATCTAACCATCTTAACCAAATCCTAACCTTGACCATTCCTTAATCGTAGCCCTAGCCTTAACCATGAGCAGACCACCCCTCTCCCTTGAGTATTTAGCAGCATCCTAATAACAAATGTCACATGTTTCTGGATTAGCACGTGCAAATGGCCTGGGCTCATCAACTCAATGGGTAAATCACCTCGACTTTAGTTCTATAATGACTATGTGTCCTGTGTTTTAGGTATTGCCAAAGCATGTGAGCAGAACCTAAAGAAGACTTTTCAGTATGGAGGCCGAATAGTTCCACCCAACAGCATGGAGCTGACAGCGATGATGGTCAGAACATTCATGAGTGAACGCACTTCTTTAATATGTTAATATTAAAGAGGTCTTGCTCTTTTTTATGACATTAAAACATTCTATGTGTGTTAAACATTACAATTATCATTTTACCACCAATACCCATTTTTTTACTCAAGTAACTAACAAGTAACTGTAACTCAAAATAATATTACTACAAAGTAGTATTACTTAAAGTAAGACTAAAGAAATTGTAATTACTGCTCAAATAAGTATAACTGTATGATTAATTGTTTGGACGTAGCAACTGATTTGTAATGTGAAGTTGACCAGGACACAATCTTAAACTGAGGGACTACTCAGACACAATACCCCTGTTGTCCAGGTATGATCCATAGTAAAATAAAAATTCAAATCTGTCAACTGGACAAAAACTTTTTTTTCCAGATTGATAGCACGCCTGAAGTGGTTTTATATGTCATCCATGCATGTTTGGATAATCTCTCTCGGGCACTATTTGAACCCTCCTTACGGAGTACTAACCACCTCTGCATAGACTATTACCTAAGAAGACTCACTTCTACACTCACTTCTACACTCTCTGTCCTCTGTGTCACCCTGTACTTGACTAATTCTGACATAATCTTACACCACATATGAAATCACATTCCAAACTCCAAATGTGTGAATAATAAATGTAATGTACTCAGTGTTGCTAATTAGCTTGTCTTGTGTAATAGCCTACTGGAGTTTCCACATCAGTGATGCTCTAGTATCATATGTGTGCTTCCTCAGGCGGGACGCAGCTCCAAACGCCAGCTGTTCCTCTTCCCTGGAGGTATCGAACGCCACGTGAAGCTTAAGACCTGCTCTGTGAGTATCTGTTAGTGCTGAGACCATCCAGCCATAGTCCTCTTAAAGGTGACACGTTAAGACCAAAATCACATTATGATTTCACAACTCTATATTGTAAATTTGCATTTGCCACTCCCACCCAATTTCATGTTGAATTGCTTAAAATGATGTACAGTATGTTAGACAAATACATTTAGTAGTTTTGCTAGTAGTAGTTTTAGTATCAATTAGTGTAGAAGCACTATGAGATGTAGACGTGTTTTTGTTTTTTTTTGTTTTTTTAAGAATCAATTAGTATTTGTGTATTTATGTTTTGACAACCCTTGTTACTTCTAATGTTTATTTGTGCAGGTTGCTCTGGAGGTGATTGAGGAACTGTGTTATGAGATGGGCCTACATCGACTGGAGGCCATGGAGGAATACGCTGTGTTTTTAGTCACCAACAGAGGTAATACACACTGTGACATGGCTGATTGCAACACACACACGGAGGAATACAACATGTTTTAGTAAGTAACAGAGTTCCATGATACATTGACAGGGCTGACTGTAACACACACAGAGGATTACAACATGTGTCTAGTCAGTAACTATCCGTCACTGCAACACAAGTAATACATGACACATTTAACCACAGCTGACTGCAACAAACACACATGGCAGATTACAATATGTGTTTTACCATGACTCTATAAATGAAGTGTATAAGGCATACCCACTCTGTCCTGAAGCTTTTGTTTGATTAGTGGCTTCTGCTCTCGTGGTATTGCAGCTCTTGCTTAGAAAAATTTAGCACAATGTATTAAACAGGGCACCAACAGCTTTATAGGATAACATGGCTGACTGTAACACACACTTTATATATGTTTTAGCCCCTAAGAGACATAACATGCATGACACATGGTAACACACACACAGAGAATTGTAAGTAAAGGAGATCCTACCCTAAGGAGATGCTCGAATTTCCACTACAGGGAAAAGTCGACCATATTTAAGAACTGTGATGTAACCAGAGATGACTCAATATCACATTTCCATTTCAAATGAACTCATCACTGTGTGTTGCTGCCAGCACAAAACACAAAGCTCCAGGTTTGTAAGGAAACGCATCAGATTTTATGTATTCGTTTATTTCAATTAGGACAGTGCATACTGTTAAGGAAAAAATAGCTGTTGTGTTAATGAGTCCTAGAGTTGTGTAGAGAGGCAAGAACTGTGGATGTCTGAGGCAGGAAAAGTTTATTTTCCATCAGTCCGAGACCCAGAGGCTTGAATATTCAGCACATTGTGATAGTATTGTCCTTTCAAGTCTGCCCATGCTTTCACACAAGAGGTTTAATTAGTAGCCATGATTGTACATTGAGAGGTAGATAAGATTAATTGCTTGGCAAATCCACAATGATATCCCTCTGTATTTTTTATACAGATTCATGCCAGCCTGACCACAACACCCTGTGTTACATCTTGAACCCGGCCAAACATGACCATGCAATCAGATTCATTTTTTTCAGTGATGAATGTGAAACGCACATTGGTCACCTACAAATAAATCACCTTTGGGTTTCCTCATATTAATAATAAGAGTTTATTAATAATAAGCTTAATTAATAATAAGAGTTTAATGCTTCTCTCATTGACTCTGGAGTAATCTGCAATGTTTTTCAGCTCCATGTGATATTTTTTTTTAATCCTTTTTTTGGATACAGATAGACAATGTATTGAAAGTATAAAGTTTTGGAGTGTGTATTCTGGATCCCAAGCAATAAATTAAGGTTGGTTTGCAATATGTTCCATTACTACTACAAATATTTGCAAGTAGTTGTGTACTCATGGAGTCAGTCCCAGTGGCAGACTGACAAATGGCATTCTTGGTTCAGAGCCCACATGAGGGTGACAGCTGCTCACACTGTGCTGTACTCAGATGCCCAGCAGGGGGCAGCACAGCCCTCTACTTCTCCTGCTTTGTGAATCCTTGTAGCAGCTAGTTTCTTCATGGGGCTAATCAAAGTCGTGTTGTTACTGTCAAGACAATAGATTCTAAATAGACATGCAAGTCGGTGTTGGCGCTCAGGGTGTAGTCCTCCTGCAGCCAGCCCTCTCCTGCTCAGACATACAGCCTTATACTAATCTATTGGGAAAGTAGTCAGTCTGCTTGATTTGAATATCATTTAGCTCAAAGTACAGTAATTATAATGATGTAATATAAAAGGCAAATATCTTTTTTTTTTTTATCAGAAAACAAAACAGCTAGAATTCCCTGCATTAATGGGACTTCAGAACTAGTCTTTTTCACTGAAATCTTGAATTTTGCTGTTCCTATAGTTACAAGATGGCAATCGTCAAAGTGACAGTATCCACAAGTCCTAGTTTTATTTTAATATGTTTTTGTCATGCACCACTCAATGTGATTGTTTTTTTTCCCTTTAAAAAGCTCACTCAGTAGATGCCATATAGGGCTGGTAATACCAGGGTCCCTGACGATTCAATATAATACACGATACATAACTCACAATGCGATACTATGATATGTGGCGACACATGATAATCTGTATACTGCATATGATCTCCTGCAATATATCACAATTTCTAGGATTTAACTACATTTGAACAACAGTAGTTATTTGTTAAACACCACTTGCACAAACCTAATATCAGCAGCGTGCAGTAACTTTTATGAGTAGACATGCAGACTTGGGTGGACATCAATATTTAGTCGATGACAATTTAATAACACCAGTTTTTAAACAAACTAACAGAAAATTTGTATATTTATTTTGCATGTCAAATGCATAATCCATTTGGAGTCAAATTAAAGAAACATAGTTTATTAATATTTGTATATATTGGACTGTATTTGACACACTGTTTGTACAAACAGGGCTATTTGTTTGTTCACAGATTTGTTCTACTCCTACACCTCATTTATGCAGCTGAGCCTTCCATATTATTGTTATCTATGGAATTATCATTATACATCTAGAAATCATATGAGTGACATATGACAGCTCTACAGATGTCTAATGTACTTAATAAACAAAATCAAACAGGCACAAGTGAAAGGAAAACAGGATTATTTGGATCTATTTAACTATTAACTATTGAATGATACTTTTGACATGCAATGATTTTAGATTTTATTGGACAAACACTGCTTGCCTTGATTGCCACTGCCTAATATGAAATACAGTTTTGCTGCTCATCCAAGCCACTTCTTCAATTCTCTGAAGAAGCGGCTGGGACGAGCAGTGAAAAGTCTTCATTCCTCCTTGTCCAGTTGACAGATTTTACTTTTGGCTTTTACTACAGGTAACTTTACCTAGGACTGGTCTGGACATGTCCCCACCAATTTTGAGCTGACCGGGGACAGTCCCCTCTAATATTCCTTTTCCCCGCGGATGGCAGATCATGATCAGACAGCATTTCATGCCAACCACATTTCTCACTTTTTATTTTCTCACAGCTGAGGCTTAGCAGACATCAGATAGATTAGTAAACAAGGGCACAGCAGTTTCACTCTAAAAGCTCCACCCTCTGGGGTTGGACTTAGTTAACTCAGAGTAGGATCAATTCTAGTGTCTCAAGCCGTGTATCACAAAACTGTAAATCTGTCCAGGATGGAAACACAAACGCCTTGATTGCAACAACAGTATGACCACCGTTGAAACCCTCTCTACATGCTCCAGTACCTTGCATGTATTTGAAGCGTAACCTGTTAGTTGTTGGTGTTTGGTCAGGTCAGAACGTGCGGCCGCTGAACAAGCATGAGTACATTCTGGACGTGGCCACGGAGGCGGAGCTTCTGGATCCAAACTACAGCTTCTGGTTCAGACGAGTGGTATGGACTCAGACGCTCAAGTTTGACAACGAGCTGTGTGTGGCCATGCACTATAACCAGGTATCACAGCTGCACTCAGTACTACTGCATGTACCATACTCACTACTGCTACACCTATCACTCACTACTACTGCGTGTATTACATGCACTACTACTTCATGTATCACACTGAGTACTACTGCACTCACTACTACTGCATGTATCACACTCACTATTACTGCATGCTTCACACTCACTATTACTGCATGCATCACACTGTACTACTATAATAGCCCATACATCTGATCAGTGTATCTTGCACATAGAGTGTGTGAGAGTAACTGTTCCTGTGTGGTCAGATTCTTCCAGACTACCGCAAAGGCCTGCTCAACACTCTGCCCCAGGGTAAAGTGAGTGATCAGCAGTACCACCAGATCTCCAAACTGTCGGCTCTGCAGCACCGCGCCAAGGACATCATCTTCATCCCCAGCATGTGAGATGCTTTAGACACATTTTGTCAACTATTTTTAAATTTAAATTGTTTATTGCTCTCTTTTATGCTGTTTCAAACATATACTCATTCTCTTACTATACTTTTATTAGTCTAATACCTGTATTTGCTGTATTACCTTAAATAATCACAACCACAAGAGGGCACTGTGGACCACACAATACAGAGTAATGTTGTGTTGTACTTTCTATATTTTTACTTCAGAGGTGGAAATTCCATTTCAGTAAGAACCTCATTACATAAAAACATATTCAAATAATCACCCAATTATAGGAACTGTATGTACAAATTTTATGCTGGCCAAGTCATTTATGTTATAATTTGGAGTTTTTGTTCTAAAACTGGGATTACATTGTGATTTTGATTTTGACATGAATTTTTGTCAAATTTGGGATCCTCCCTGCAATATCAGACATGTTTAATATTTGTGGTGAGTCGAGACTCAATTACACAGTGTGAGTTTGGGAATAATTTGGAACATCTTAAAATCTTACAAAATCCCCCAGTATAAGTCCAGATCAAGATCAGAAAGTAGCCAGTTGCCAGTTTCAACGCTGAAGTCCAGCTGGTTCAAACTTAAAAAGCCTCTCTGAGTCATCTACTACCTAAACCTCAACACCTGCAGACAATCATGAATCAGTGCTAGTGCAGCCTCTGCAGCTCAGTGAGTGAATTCTGGAGGTTCTGAGCTTCACATGAGGCCTGTCCATATACTGAGAATGAGAAAAATTTGTATGTGTCCTCTATCTGCAGGTTAAGACTCTGATAATCCAGGTTCAGTTGGATAAATATAATGTAATGTAACTAAAATGCCTAGTTATAAAAATGAGGAAATGTACACTAAATGTCAATGGTGAATGGAGTTTGCAGTCTCTCTCCTGTGTAAGGTTGTACATAATAATATGTGTGTTGTGTATTGCAGACATGAGCTGTCCGAGTACATAGCGCCCCCTCTGTTCAAAATGCTCCCTCCACAGCAGTGGGTCAACATGGTGACCCAGCACATGCAGCAGGTCCAGGCACTCAGCCCACACCAGGCCCGCGCGCAGTTTCTGGGTACAACATCCAAACATTATTCTTTTCAAAGCCATATGTCATGCATTGTACTGTTTTATCAATCTGGGAGATGTATTAGAAGTACTAGAGTGTTACTAGTAGTTGTACTTTTAGTTGTATTTTTTTGCTCAGTACCTTTGTACTGTACTGTAAAAATATTGCTCAAGCAGTGGTACCACGAAGACATCCAACAAAATTACTCAAATAACAGTTTTAAAAAAGCCTCTAAACGATTTTAAAGGGCCTATGTTATGCTAATTTCTGTTCTCTGCTATAATGTTGCCTCATCAAAAACATACCCAGAGTTGTGTTTTGTTTCACTGACACATTTAACACACAAATCCTTCATATTTAGTCCTCTCAAACAGAAAACACTCTGTGATGTCATGTGGTACTGCAGGAGGCGCTCTACTGTGTTTTTAAACTCCATACACCTTCACTGAATCATTTGTATAATTTCAGCCCTGGAATGGCCAATTTCTACTGAACGAAAGGCAAAAGCAGCTGTATGCTATTTTGAGCTTTGGAGATGTAGAGAGACTAATAATAAAAGGTTCCTCAAATGTGTGTGAATAAAGCAAAACACAATTCCAGTCATGTTTTTGATGAGGTAATTGCATTATAACATGGCTTAAAAGTAACAAGAATCCTTTTTGTGTAATATTGGACCTTTAGAGATGATATCTGTGTGCTAAATATATTTTTAATGTGAATAAATTCCTATTTCTGAATATCACCTGCACACTAACATTACAAAAATATATTTAAGATGTTGGAGTCTCCTGCCTGTCCCCATGGAAAAGGTACTGCTTTGTCAGGAATGTTTCACAGCATGGCATTAAAATTATGTATCATGGACTTATGGAATTTGCCTAAGATCTGACATGTAACTTGGCCTACTGCAATCTGTTTGTCTCAGTGTAATGCCATTCTGTGGAAGATTCTGGGCATAGAAATAGCTTATCCACGAAGACAAGCAAACAGCAAACCCTCAAACCAGAAAAGTCACATATTCTACCTTAACGAGGGGGTATATCATTTATTATTATTTAGCTTTCTACCGTGTTATTGGTAGCATTCCCTCATCAAAAACATGCCTGAAGAGGTTTTCTATGTCATCCATTCATGTTTGAGTATTTTAGCAATCTCTCCCGGGCCCTGTTCGAACGGCTAGCTGTAAGATTCTGTACACCCACTCCGCCCACAAGCCTACATCATCCATGCTCCTGCACAACAATTCTCCATAATTATATAAAAGCATGATACAAAATTGTACAAAACACCTTGACAAACCAGATGTGATGTGCAGTAGTTTCATTAGAGGGATGCACACTAATACCTCCCTCTTAAAATCTTTCACTGGCAGTCTTTAGAAATAACTTATAAGATATAATTTAATAATAGATTTCAAAATTTTGTCTTTTCACTTAGAATTTGCCACTGAACATGTCAGCTAGGTCATAGATTATTTTATTTGTATTTTATTTGTTATTAATACATACGTGATTTTTTGGCTCGGTTTCTCCACAGGCCTGGTCAGTGCTTTCCCCATGTTCGGCTCCTCTTTCTTCTACGTCCATAGCAGCAGCTCCACCTCCTTCTACGCCCCCTGCATCATCGCTGTCAACCAGCACGGCCTGCACTTTCTCCATAAGAACACCCACGTGAGCATACACACAAGGCGGCTTTCCGCATTTTTTGGGCACATTACATTGACTTCCATTCATTTCCTGGAGACTGACCCTAACTTTTAAAGACCCTGTGCCCCTAAACTCCAGTGATAACCTTTTTGAACCCATATCTGACGTATTAAAAAATATTTAAAATTGTGGAAAATGCATACCTTCCTCTAAAGAGCTCTCCCACTCAAAAGTTGTATTTAGCGTGATTAATGTATGTATCAAAATCTGTTTTGGGGTAGTTGGTAATAATAAAATGTGAAATGAGTGTGAAATTAAGGGAAATTGTTATGCACTTGGTCCATTTATGATTTATTCATGACTTCACTACTGTAAACCTATAGTGACAGGCTATATACTCACAAGTGAGTTTGTATAGTCAGTATCTGATTTAAGTCAGTGCAGTATATTTGCTTTATGTTATAGTAATTTTCAAGCATGTTTTTTCTGTATTTTGGCAAAACTAGGGACATTTGGGGCATTTCTTGTATAAAAATGGGTCAAATCAGTGGTTTTAGTTAACTTTACTGGGACAGAGGACACAGGGCTCAACACTGGGACTGTCCCAGTTAAATAAGGATGTCTGGTCACCCTACTACTTTTCACCACCACCAGTATACGCCCACTGCGCTGTATTTACTTAGTTTTCCAATTTAATTTTCTTAATTGGTGATATGTGTAGGGTTCAGCAGCATGTAGTCATTTTGGCACAAATGAGAAAAAAATCTGCTACTCACTAGGGTAATCTGCAGCTATAATGCCAACAGCTGCATGGCTCTTTGTTGTGATGATGTTTACATCATCACAACAGCTCCCAAGCAGCATCAGCTCCCATTGTGCACCGCAGTTTACTTATGTGGAAGCCGGCAGACATGTTTCTTTTATTACGTCCTTTTATAATATTGGGATTTGAAAGGTCCAGATGATGACATAATGATCCATGAGTGTCATAGATTATAACTATACAGCAGACCCAAGAACAATGTCTTCTTTATATTCCAGGCTAAACTAAAAATCTCATTCATAAAATTCAATATTATTATTATTTTTTTTATTATAAAGAAATCAAATTGAATCATAAATCTTTACTTGCAAGTGGACCAATAGTTAACCTGGATATTAAGAATTTTGAATCACTGTATTGAGTTTCTTAAAGGTCCTGTGTTACACAATTAGTTTTACTCCTGCTGCTTTAAGTCAGGTTAAAATGTTGTTACCTCCTCAAAGACATATCTGGAGTTGTGCTGTGTTTCATTCACACCTGTTTGAGTAACACTTTATAATGCGTCTTTGTGACACAGGAGGTGATGGCTGTAGTCCCTCTGGTGGAGGTCCAGTCCAGCCGCACCCAGAGGCCCAGCACAGGGACCAGTTACCCCTATGTGGACCTTACCCTGGGGGATATGAACTCACAGAAAGTGGTACAGCTGCAGCTTGAGCAGGTACAATTCACTCATTCACTGTCAAATAAGCAAAATATATCACAGGAGAATAAGAGATGGGTAGAGTAGCTAAAAATTGTCAAGTAAGAGTAATGTTACTTCAAAATAGTATTACTCAAGTAAAAGTACAAAGTAGTGGTCAAAGAAATGACTCAAGTAAGAGTAAAACAGTATTTGGGGAAAACTACTACTCAAGTAAAAATAGCTTAAAGAGTAACTGTTGGGATGTAACAAGTGTTTTATAATTTGAAGTTAATGTTATTTGAAGGAGAAGGACATTCGATAATGCACAAAATTTGGTAAAGATTGGCACAAATACAAGAAAATATACATCTTGTCTGAAGGCGCAGTGCAAGAAAAACAAATGTTCAAATGATTTCATATAGTGAACATAAAGCTTTTGTCACTATTGTCACAAGTATCCAGCACTTTTACTCAAGTAAGAGTATTGATACGTCAGTAAAAAAAAAAAAAAGTTACTGAAGTAGGATTAAAGGAATGCATCTAGATAAGTGCTCTGATAAGATTACAATTTTAAAAAGTTACTCACCTCTGAAAATAAAAATGAAAGTGTATTTGTCAGATTTCACCTGTGCTTCACTTTCTTGTTCAAGTAAGTCCAACAGCAGCTTTCTTGTTCAAATTGGTCCTATTTAGGTTTTTTAGAATCAATGCCTGTTTAGTTGAAATACTTTTCCATTAGCTGTGTATCAGGTTTTTGACAAGCCTTCATCACACATGGCTGAGTGGATAGAACCATTAGGCTCTATAAGACTTATTGTGAGTCTACAGTGGAGGACATGTTTGTATAAGTCTGTCTGTCTGTGTGTGAATGACACAGGGGCTCGAACTGTGCCGGGTCATAGCCATGCAGGTGGAGAACATGATGTCACTGCGGGAGAAGAGGCTCACACTGCCCCCTAGTGAAATCACCATGTTATAACATCAGTATATCTGCTCTGAAGAAACCTACCTCGCTGCTGTGTGGCTCCTGGTGGAATCCAAAAAAACTCCTGAAGACTGTGCATGAGACTTATTTCAGGTTGAAGTTTGTACATGAATGTGTCTAATATGTGCTTAATAGGGCCGTGCCTTTTAATTTATATATATATTTGTTTATATATTTCATAATATTTTTGTATTTTTTTACAGCAGTAAAATATTTAAGCATACTTCCAAATGCTGTTGTAATTTTTTTATAACATGTCTCATGAAAATGATTCACGTATATATATAATGATATAAATGTTTGCATAGAACTGTAAATAATTACTATGTTGTTAAATGCCCCAATTCTGTACAGAGACATTCATCTCCATGAACAGATGAGAATACATTATTACATTTTGTAATAAAGCATTCGATCACTGTTTCTATGTTGTCAAGCATTACATGCAATCTCAATATATGGTTAGAACAACTGCAACGTGGTAAACACAGAAGATGTGGGTATCGGAGTGTGTGTATGCGTGAATGTGTGAGTATTTATTTTGTTGGTTTAATTTATTCTATTATCCTTTTGCCAGTGCCTTCCAATGTGCATTGACTTACAATGGTCAGATTTTTATTGCCAAGATGTTTGTACATTTTGATACATTGCAACAAGTAGTGAAGTTATTCTAGATGAGGCGTAGTGGAAGTTTTTCTTGGCCAATAGTTGTAATTTTCACAGTAGTATTAGTAGTTTTAGTTTCCCAACTTTTTGTCAGCTCTATCAGATAGTTTGAAAAACTTCATTAAGTTAGTCACTAATATTATCTAAATCTCTGAGGGCTCTTTGTTATCCTGGCTGTAGTTAACACAGCATGACCACTCCCAATATGGTCAGTTTTACACACACAATGTATATATACATAATTCACACAAAAATGTATTTATTGGTTCAGTACATAAATATATATCGTAATTGTCCTCACAATTGCAAATAGAGGTCAAAAGTTTTTCATGTATGGTTTTTGTTTATCTCCATAACATTTACATTGTAGATTCTCACTGAAGGCATCCAAACTATAAGTGACAAATATGTAGCAAACAAAAAAAATGGAACGTTTAGTTCTGCTTCAGTCCTGGTTTAGTACCTCCTTTAACCCTGGTTTAGTCCTGCTTTTGTCCTGGTTTAGTCCAGGTTTAGTCCTCCTTTAGTCCTGGTTTACTTCTGCTTTAGTCCTGGTTTAGTCCTGGTTTAGTCCTCCTTTAGTCCTGGTTTACTTCTGCTTTAGTCCTGGTTTAGTCCAGGTTTAGTCCTCCTTTAGTCCTGGTTTACTTCTGCTTTAGTCCTGGTTTAGTCCTGGTTTAGTCCTGGTTTAGTCCTCCTTTAGTCCTGGTTTACTTCTGCTTTAGTCCTGGTTTAGTCCTGGTTTAGTCCTCCTTTAGTCCTGGTTTACTTCTGCTTTAGTCCTGGTTTAGTCCAGGTTTAGTCCTCCTTTAGTCCTGGTTTACTTCTGCTTTAGTCCTGGTTTAGTCCTGGTTTAGTCATCCTTTAGTCCCGGTTCATTCTTCCTTTAGTCCTGGTTTAGTCCTGTTTTACTTCTGGTTTAGTTCTGCTTTAATGGTGCTTTAGTCCTGGTTTAGTACTCCTTTAGTCCTGGTTTAGTCCTGCTTGGGTCCTGGTTTAGGCCTCCTTTAGTCCTGGTTTAGTCCTCCTTTAGTCCTCCTTTAGTCCTGGTTTAGTTTTGCTTTAGTCCTGGTTTAGTCCTCCTTTAGTCCCGGTTTAGTCCTCATTTAGTCCTGGTTTAGTCTTCCTTTAGTCCTGGTTTAGTCCGCCTTTAGTCCTGGTTTAGTCCTGCTTGAGTACTGATTTAGTTCTTCTTTTGTACAGGTTTGATCCTGCTTTAGTCCTGGTTTAATCTTGCTTTAATCCTGGTTTAGTACTGGGATAGTCCTTTTTTAAACCTGGTTTAGCCCTGTCTTAACCCTGGTTTAGTTCTGGTTTAGTTCTAGTTGAACCCTGGTTCAGTCTCAAGTTTCCTATCGATGTTTGTGAGAATGTAATTTCATGATAGTTGATGAAATGAAATGACTTTCATGGATATAATTGTAAGTATAACATACTTTTTCACTTTATTAAAACTGTGTTTATTTTCTCCAAATGATTTAATAAATATTATATATATAACTCATATAAAAAATGTCCATTCAGTTGTTTCATAAACATTTCAAAAAATGAAGTTCAAAGGAGGCTAAAACACAAGATTCGCTGAATGTTTTAATAACTTTGACTTTTCAGAAATATAAATTACATAAAATTATAGTTCTTGTGGTTATTAGCACAAAGAAACGAAATGAATGAATGAAACAGGTTCTTTAGTTTGTGCTCACCAGTATAAACTACCACAGAACCAAACATACACAAAAAACATGCACAAAAACATGACCCAGGATGCCATTATTCAAAGTAAGGATGTAACAAAAAGTATTACAGGATTATGACATACCATACAGACATATATACAGTGTCTTCTGGGGAGCCCTTAATTCCGACCCAGGCATACTCCCTTAAATCTATCTGTGACTGTAACACGTGCATATGGAGTAGTATCCAGACTTTAACAGACTTTGTAGGGGAGGCAGACTGTTTCTTAAAATAGGTGCATAGGTACAGGATGGTGCACCCATGAGTGCAGGGGCTCAGATCTGTCTATTTTAGACACATAGACACGTGATAAACCCTCCCCCAAACAAACCCTTGTGACTGCGCATGCGCGCGTGTCTGGTAGGTTCCACGAGTTTATTTTCAGTCTTCTCTGGCGTCCTGCTTGGTCCACTCTTTCTGGGATTCTTCGGATTCAGATTTGGAAATATCGATACTTCTGTGCAGTTATGTGAGATAAACGTGACTGAAACGTGTCGGCAACGCCACGCTTTGGAGTTTGTGGTGACGTGACATGGTGCTGCGTGGTTTGTTGGCATTTCCAGGCGGCGACGCACAGCCAGGGTAGTGCTAGTGCAGGAGCTAGTGCTGGAGCTAGTGCAGCAGCTAGTGCAGCTAACCCCTGAACCCGAGCTCTGTGCCCGCTCTGTGCCCGCTCACACCGGAGCCTCGGACACGCCTTTATTCACAAGGTTGTACATTTAACCAGGAACACTTCCATTATCAGAAAAAGCACGTGGTTTTGTTTGAATGATGTGCTACGTGTTTGCAGCTAAGCTAATGCTAGCCATACTGTGCTGTGCTGGGTGAAGGGGTCAGCTGGCACCATAGCCTGAAATTTCACCTAAGCCCAGAACAGCCAGAGATGAGCCTCTGCCATGCCCTTTCCTGGAAGAACAAGTGCCTGCCATGACACCATGCCAGGACACTTTGCCAGGACTGCCACATGCAGAGCAGAAACTATAGTAGAACTTTACATGCGTGCTTTTGCTGACAGGATTAACCTTTCAGTAGTCATTATTTATAGATTAGAACACTATGCACATTATTAATGACAATACATGCCTGTAAAAGACCAGGAACATGCTTAAAGGCAACATTAAAAATGAATATGTACAAACATGCATTCTCTACTCCCAGTTCCAAATGGGAGATGAAAAAGTGTAACTTTTAAAGGATTGAGAAATAGGTCAGGATTTATTAAACAAAGGTATAGTTATTTCCACTATATTACCAAAGCTGATGTTATTCTACAGGTGGAGGAGGTTCATATAATGCATACACCAGTCCACATTAAGTCACAACTCTAGTCAGGTGTTTCTCTATGGTTAATCATTTCATGAATATGCGCTTCAATGTTATATATTTCACCATGTGTATGTGTGTTAAATTTCAATCTACCAGCTGCTTGTTTCTATGGAGATGTTATTGCTGTGCCTTAAATATCCCATAGTATGGCAATGAACGTGTCTGTCTACATGGAGACAAGTAAGTCACAGGTAAGACCTGTGGGAAATTGAGCCTGCTCACAGTAATAAAAAAAGCACATGTAATTGTTTATATAAGTATAATGCCATATCAGGGAACAGTCCATGCAAAGCATTAATATCCCCATGGAGACAAGGAGCTATGCACCTTTGGGTCAGTTCAAAAAAAGAAAACATCTACCGATGCATCCATATCATTACTGGTATTGAGTATTGGTGCGATACTGGAACAATAAGTTGGATCGAGTATCATTTACATGACTTTGGTCATGCCAGTACCCTGGTTGGGCCTTTAAGTTGATGTAATAAGACTATTTACAGGCTGATTTTGGCCCAGAATGTTAATTCTCATAATGTTTGAACTTTTATTCATATGAAGCTATTCAGTAGTTATTTAAAGGATAAATAAGTAACACAACACAATTAGATCTCTTGTGTGATAAGGAATTAAGTGCCATTTTCCGTCCCTATGGTGGTATCTGTTAATATCAGATATCAGCAGATATTTGAAGCCATAGTATCGATATTAGTATTGGAACTACTGACACTGGAGCATCCCTAATTAACATCCCCATGGAGACGAGCAGCTATGACGCATCCTGAAAATTTCAAAAAAAGAACCTCAAACGTGATCTATAACATCTGAAAGGAAAAGATGAGCAGAGTAGTTTTTGATGATTTCCCCTTCTCTCTTCCAGACATCCTACATTGTTCTGACATGGCTGCCAGTGGCTACTCCGACCTGCGAGAGAAGCTCAAGTCCATGACCCCACACCGCGACGAGCACAAGAACAAGAGTGGGGACCGCACTAGTGATGGCAGCGGACGCAGAGGCCGCAAACGCAAACAACGCGACTCAGACTCTGATGATTATGACCATAGTGATGACAGCAGTGAGAGCCGGGAACGAGAGGCCAGACGCGTCCAGAGCAGCATTCAACAGAGGAGCATCTTCACCCCCGAGGAGTGTAGGCACATAGAGGACAAAATAGATGAGGTGAGTACTATTTTTTAAATGTCTTTACTTTTTAAAGGTCCTATGTTACACAAAACACACTCAAGACTGTACCTGGACCTGGTTTTGTTTCATTTACACTTGTTTAACATACAAACCCTGTATATTTAGGCTTCTTTTAATTCTTCTCTCAAACAGAAAACACTCTGTTCCACCTTGCGGCATGTGGCAATACAGGAAGTTCTTCACTGTGATTTTAAACTCCATACACTTTCACTAGAATCATTTGAATCAATTTCATCCGCTGAACTACAGCTAAAGTGAAGCTGTTAACTTGAAAACTACCGCTTCATGACATCACAAGGTGCATCTTGAGCTTTGGTGATGCAGAGTATAATAATTCAGGGTTATTCAAACATGTTAGAATGAAACAAAACACAACTCCAGGTATGTTTTTTTTTATTAGGTGACAACATTCTAACATGTCTTAAAGCTCATAAGTCAATTTTGCATAATATAGGACTTATAAGCTGTCTGCATCTCCAACACTCAAAATGCTTTGCTCCACCTTGTGATGGAGGTACTTTTTAGCCTCATTTGAAGTGCTCTTTCTTCAATACTCACTGAGGAGTGAAGCAGTTTCAATGAGGCTAAAACTAAAACCTCATAGACACTGCACTGGAAATGGTCACGCAGACTATGGGTCACTAGCCAGGCAGGGACCGGACGCATGCAAGTGGAATGCTACAAACTAGGGAATCTAGTTTGTAGCATTCCACGATTCCTTTGTTTTACTATGCAGTCAAATTAGTGGCCACTTGCCTTCTTCATTTAAATGGCTAATTGCATTGTTTGTTTTTTTCTGTTGCAGGGACTAGTTTAGCAGGTGGTAGATATTGACGTTATAACAGCACATCTACTAGACGAGAGTGGTTGTTGCAGCTGCAGCTCTTCATGTTATCTGTTTCGCTTCACTACATACTTCTATAAGAGAAACTAAAGTCCACACACCTGTGCTTTGTAGGGACACGCGGAGATGAACACTTTGTTTAGAACAGTTCATCTGCGCAGTTTTCACTAAAGCTGCTTTTCAATTGCATAACATGAAACGGCCACCATCTTGAACGGGGAAAAACGTTCATGCTACAAGCTAAACAGAGCGATAAAACTCGCGGTGTCACATCTGAGTGTCTTTTCCTGAAAACTAAGACGAGAATGAAATAAAGCCACAGACAAATCCTGAACTGAGATATTCCTGTGAGTCACTCTGTGACAGTGGAGAGGTCTCGTCTAACAGGGCAGCAGCCACAGCGGTATGTACGGCTGTTGCTCTGAGTGACAGGAGGGAGGAGGCGGAGTGAGAGATACAGGGAAAATAAAGGGGCAGTTTCAATTAAACTTAAAATTCTGATTATTGGTGTGTCTGCATCAATTTTAATAGAATTGATGATGCATCTGAAAAATTAGTTTTTCCCACCCCTTATTATAAACAAACCGACCCACCACCTTAATGTGGTGGAGGGGTTTGAGCACCCGGATGATCCTGGGGGCCCTGTTTTCGGGGGCTTCATGCCATTCATTCATCACCCATTACAAACAGGTTCTGGGGGACCAATGTATTGGAACAAGGCCAGTTACATTGCCCAGATTGGCGTTACCGGGGTCCCACCCTGGAGCCAGGCCTGGGGTGGGTTCTCCACAGCGAGCGCCTGGTGGCCGGGCCTTTCCCCTTGTCTCACTGTTGTGTTGGCCTACGGGCCAAACAGCAGTGCAGGGTCTTCTTTGAGTCCTTGGGAGGGGTACTGGATTGATTGGGGGGGTACTAGATTGGGAAGAACGGCCTCCCTGATCTGAACCCCAGTGGTGTTTTGTTATTGGACTCCTGTGCTAGCCAGTTTGTCCATAACGAACACCATGTTCAAGCAAAAGGATGTTAATCGGTGCACATGGCACCGGGACACCCTAGGTTGGAGGTCGATGATTTACTTTTTTGTCATGTCACCTGACCTCCGGTCGCATGCCTTGGACACTCGGTGAAGAGAGGGGCAGAGCTGTCAACTGATCACCATCTGGTGGTGAGTTGGATCCGCTGGTGGAGGAGGAAGCTGGACAGACCTGGCAGGACCAAGCGTACTGTGAGGGTCTGTTGGGAATGCCTGGCGGAGCCCTCTGTCAAGGGGTCTTCAACTCGCACCTCTGGAAGAGCTTTTCCCAGATCCCGGGGGAGGTTGAAGACATGAATTCCAAGTGGCCCATGTTCTCCATCTCTTTTGTCGATGCGGCTGCTCGTAGCTTTGGGGGTGCCCCGGGAGTATGGAATCCTTTAGCCCTTTGCTAAAGGCTGAATGGTCCCAGTATGACCGGAGCAGGAGGTGCGTTTGCATTGCCGGCAGTAAGTCAGACCTGTTCCCAGTGCATGTTGGACTCTGCCAGGGCTGCCCTTTGTCATCGGTTCTGTTCATTGTATTTATGGACAGAATTTCTAGGCACAGTCAGGGGCCGGAGGGGGTTCGGTTCTGGAAACACAGGATCGCATTTCTGGTGTTTGCAGATGATGATATTCTAATGGTTTCATCGAGCCAGGACCTGCAGCAGGCACTGGGACAGTTTGCAGCTGAGTCAAGAGGAGCCACCTGAGGTGGCTCGGGCATCTGTTCAAGATGCCTCCTGGACGCCTTCCTAGGGAAGTGTCCTGGGCATGTCCCTGGAGGTGATGATTAGAAGTAGAGCTATCTGGACTCTTTAGTGAATTGGCTATTGGCCTTAAATCTCCAGCACAGGCTGATATTTAGTATACAAACAATGCTTTCTTTTAATATTTTAATACGAATACCGTAGATAACTACACTAAATGTGATACTGGTCTCCTTAAAGGTTTGTGATAAAAAAAAAAAAAGGCTGTGGCTGAGTTTGTAGTAAATTTAAATGACATAATTTGAGGAAAATAATCAAAATTGGCCCTATATTGGCGCAAAAATGTCAGCAGAGATTATCAGCCATTGTTCATCCTGTATTTTAAACAATCTGTATCGGCATTGGGCATGAATGCAACAACAAATGGGACTAAAACATGTTAATTCTTCTTATTGTCACTTATGCTATATCCATAGAGAAGTCTGCTCATGCTGTCCACTGTTTTTCTGGAAACAGTCATCCAGCCAGAAAATCTGCAAAAACATCTACAAAAACAACCGAAATACAGGAATTATGATGTAACATTTCCCATTAATAGAGCAGACCATGGTGCCCCACAGACACATTATTGCCCCCATAGTCTTAAAGAAGTGGAGTAATAATTTTATACCAAAAATGATACTTTTTTCTTATATAATGTATGTATAGTAATAACCTGATGTACGCCAAAAATGGTATTCAAGAAAATTATTCAATAAGGATTCTCTGTGCCACCATAGTCTCAAATAAACCTGCGAAAAACACTGCATAGTCTTTTTTTGCTGAAGGGGTTCTGTATTTACAGGTGGTAGCGAATGCGGAGTCAGGCTTGTACCGGGAGCACACTGTGGACAGGGCACCTCTACGTAACAAGTACTTCTTCGGGGAGGGCTACACGTATGGGGCCCAGCTGGAGAAGCGTGGCCCGGGGCAGGAGCGGCTCTACAGAAAAGGCCAGGTGGATGACATCCCTCACTGGGTGCACGAGCTGGTCATCAAGAGGCTGGTGTCATCGGGAGTGATCCCAGAGGGCTTCGTCAACAGTGCGGTCATCAATGACTACCAGCCCGGCGGGTGCATCGTGTCCCACGTGGACCCCTTGCATATCTTCGCCCGGCCCATCGTCTCCGTGTCCTTCTTCAGCGACAGCGCTCTGTGCTTTGGCTGCCGCTTCCAGTTCAAGCCCATCCGCGTGTCCGAGCCGGTGTATGTGCTGCCGGTGCGGAGGGGCAGCGTCACGGTGCTCAGGTGGGCCATTCTATATGATGTACATACATTTACTCTAAAAAGCCCCCCACATACAGGGCTATATATTAGAGATGGGCCAATATGGAATCTTTTTTTTTTGTCTGCAGTGGCTAATATTTAACTTAAAATCCATAGAAATGTGCTAAAAAGTATCTTCAGGTGAAGTAAAGATCCCAAATTAACTTTTCACATCTGTAAAAATATTAACAATATGTACCGTATTTTCCGCACTATAGGGTGCATCGGAATATAAGGCGCACCTTCAATGAATGGCCTATTTTAAAACAAATTTCATACATAGGGCACTCCACATTATAAGGCGCATAGAACAGAAACTACTGTAGTATCTGGGGTTGTATTGCTCATCCACGAGATGGAGCTGCGCTAAAGGGAATGTCAACAAAGGAGTCAGATAATTCAGTCAGTCAAACTTTAATAGAATAATTTAAAAAAAACGTTCTGAAAACTTTGTTCACTCACAAAACAAGTTAATGCATTCACAATATAGTAACTCTCGAAATAGTGCAAAGCAATAACAATAACTCAATGTTGTTCAAACGTTAATGTCCATATTCACAATATCTCCCAGCCTTGATAAGTTGTAAACACGTGAAAGAAACACTAAAGCTCACTTTTTCAGTTCATTCCTCATTCACGAATCCGTCAAATTCTTCCTCTTCAGTGTCTGAGTTGAACAGTTGGGCAAGCTGCAAAAAGTGCCCGATTCCGTCTCGTCAAAATCGCCATTATCCGTCTCGCTGCTGTTGTCTGGCAGTACAGTGACAATTCCTGCCTGAAACTCGGACCACAGTTGAGACTGATATATCAGCCCAGGCATCTGCAATCCATTGGCAGATTGTGGCGTATGTCGCCCGGCGCTGTCTCCCCGTTTCCCCATTATCCCTATAGCGTCGGATCCTATCGTCGCCGATCGAGCGCGGATGTGGACTTTCCAGCAGCATAACTCCACGCCCAGTTGTGCTCTCATGTAAATTCAAACGCCGTCTCAAAGTGGAGACATGGGGCTATCTAAATATTTTACCATCATTACGGTAATCTGCCTCTGTTGTCCCTCGAAGGTGTCGAATGAGAGAGCGGGTGCTGCGGGGATTTTCCCAGTCATTTATTTGATGCGTAAAAGAAAAAATACGGAGGGATGTGTAAAATAGAAGTAGTTGTGTGAAAAAATGCAGTAAATTCTGATACTTCATTTAACATGATTTTTATGGCTAAAAAAGAATAAAAGTCTAGGTCTAGGTGAGCTATACTGGCCCATAGTGTGCTCAGTCCTTAAAGGGTTATTACCTCTATTACTTCGGCGACGCCTCCTGACTACAGGTGTCATAATTGACCAATATTGATCCATATATAAGGCGCATCGGATTATAAAGCGCAATATGGGTTTTTGAGAAAATTAAAGGCTTTCAGGTGCGCCTTGAGTGCGGAAAATACGGTATTTAGCTGACATGCAAATATTTTTTACATGTTTGTGTAAACACACAGCCATATAACACTGTTCTATTTACATTTTGACTCATTAGTCTTGTTAAAAATGATGCATGTTGAATATCTGTATCGAGTATCGATATTGACTGATATCTCCTAATCTGTATCGGTATCAGCCGATACGGTAACCAATATATTGCCCATCCTTCCTTTTATGTTACGCTCACTATTTTTACGCACTTGGATTTTTCTGTGTTTAATCAATGAAATTCATATCGTCTTTGCCTCTGTCAGACCACTCTGACTACAGCAGGTCATAGAACCAAATCGGTGTGAACGGGGACTACGAGGTGTTCAGGTGCTTGTTGTAATTTAGCATAAGGTCTGGGCTGGTGCATTTTTTAACCTTTTCTTAATAAGGCTGTTTCAGCAGCCCTTCAGTGCAGATTATTTTATTTTGAAGGGGCCATGGGAAGTGTATTGTTGTTTGCAGCAGTAGTATATGCTGGAGGAACTTTTCCAATGTCTTGATTTACTAGTCAGTCTACGTTCCTACCCTCACCTATGGTCATGAGCTTTGGGCAATGACCGAAAGGAGAAGATCGCAGATACAAGTGGCCGAAATGGGTTCCCTCCGCAGGGTGGCTGGGCGCACCAGATGGGGTGAGGAGCTCGGTCACATGAGGAGCTCGGAGTAGAGACGCTGCTCCTACATGTTGAGAGGAGCCAGCTGCGGTGGCTCGGCTCTGGATCTGTTCAGGATACCTCCTGGACACCTTCCTAGGGAGGTGTTCCAGGCATGTCCCACCAGGAGGAGGCCCCGGGGAAGACCCAGGACACGCTGGAGGGACTATGTCTCTCGGCTGGCCTGGGAATGCCTTGGGGTCCCACCAGAGCAGCTGGAGGACGTGTCTGGGAATCCCTGCTTAGACTGCTGCCTCCGCAACCCGGCCCCGGATAAGCGGAAGAAAATGGATGGTTTGGGGCGACATATGAATTAACACACAACTGGGCGGTGCTTTGTGGCCTACGATGAAACAAAGATTAAAGAAACGGCACACTGTTTGTGTTAGATGGCAGAGATGCGAGAGGGGCGCGCATCCACCAGTGCAGCTTCAGCCGCTCCTTTGGCCACACACTGTCTGGCACCAGTAAACAAGCCCCGACACTGCCTCACAGATGTCTCCTGATTGCCACGCCACCACTGAATTCTATTTCTCCTTTATCTATCCATTTAGGTCCATACTGCAGGGGCCTTTTTTTTACTGATCATTATGGAATCATCATGAAAATAAAGGTGTTGCTAATTTTGTTTTGTAAAAGTAGTCACTGGCTTGTTAAAGTGTTGACAAACAATAAGAAAAGGGAGTCAACAATTTTGTCAATTTTGTGTTGGCTTGATTACAATATGAAATGTAATTCCTTTACAGTGATTAAAAGCTCTGGACCTGCTGCATGGGTGTATTTGTTAAGTGATGTGCAGCTGGTGCCTCTATTGCTAAGTGCATGTGTTTGTTGTTTTGTTCAGTGGCTATGCAGCAGACGACATCACTCACTGTATCCGACCTCAGGACATCAAGCAGCGGCGCGCGGTCATCATCCTGAGAAAGTGAGCAGCAGAAGCAATATCTACACAACAAACCTTACTTCCCTGCATTTCAACTTGATACTGCTACTGTCATTCTGCACACTTAAGACTGTAGCATGTCTTTCTGTGTTGTGTGGCAGGACCAGACCAGATGCTCCTCGGCTAGACTCAGACAGTTCTCCTCCTGAGAGACCTGTGCCGCTCAAAGCCAAGCGCTCCCACCGCAGAGCTGACCCAGATGCTGCCCACAGGTACTATGCTGTTGCAACACTAACAGACATTTACAATTCTCTCTCACTTTCTCACTCACTCATATACACATCCCCCTAAATGTTGGTCAGCAATCTGCTTGGGTCTTTTACAGCCAGTCCTCTACTCCAAACACCATGCTTTTACTGACAAAGTTGAGACTATTTTTGTCTTGTGTATAATGTTGAAATGAACATTAAATTGAAAGCCATAATCGTTTTCTAGGATAGGATTGAATCAAAAATTGGCATTGATCAATGGGCGTTAAAGAAAAACTCATTAACTCCTTTTTGTTCAAATGAAAAAAAAAAAAAGTATGCATATACATTTTAAAATAATTTATTAATCTATTAAACTTGGTTCTACCACACAGACCCAGAGTTCTAGAGATGGACAAAGAGGAGAACCGACGACCGTCCCAGTGGCGCCCCCCTCGGCATAGCTCTGAGAACTACAGAAGAAGTAGCCACGATTCGGACAAACGCAGAGAGAGCCCCAGGCGCAAAGTCAAGATCAGACGCCACTGAACTTTCCTGTTATTCATGTACACTTACAAATATATCATGTCCCCTTTTACAAGATGGAACATTTGTTTTGTCACAAAGCTGAATATAAGTTGTATATTTAGTTACCCCAAAATAACTTGATTTAAGCTGCGTATGCTTAAATGTCCTATAAAGTGTATTTTTTGTATTCAGATGTACAGATCGGCTAAAAAATAATTGTACATAGATGTTGTACTGCAAACTAACTTGTACAGAGTTGTATAGAGTTGAATTGAGGTGCGAATGCAGTGGAGTCTTCCCTTTACTGTGCCATGGCTGCACTAACCTGATGTCTTATGGACTGTGAAGACACTGCAGAGGTGAGCATTTTCATTTGTGAAACAGCTTTATTTCATACTAAGTGGCCTAAACGCATGAGGCACTAGCCGTTTGGTAATAAACCCAAAACTGAAGTATTCTGAAGCGTTTGTTGTCATCCTTACCATGTAAATGAAAAAATTGTCAAATGAGTGTTCAGCTTGTTTGTTGATGTAGGTTATTTTAATTGCATTTGCAACAATAACGATAATGATAATGTGACATTTTTCTGCAGATTCCTCACCAAATAAGAAAATATTGAAAGTTTAACTTTTTAGGTTTTTGCATTTCCTCTATAAAAATACCCAAAAGGAAATTATAATCTTTGCTTATTTTGTTGACATAATTAGATGCAAAAAAAGTACTTTTAAGTACTTTTGAATCTGTCATTAACTTTATACATACTAGATAATACAGGAATGGGTATTTATTGGTGAATTAAAGTTGGACTAAACGCCTAAAGTGCCTCCTGCAACCACGTTTCAAATAGACCTGCTAAACTGCAGTATCTGGTAGTGATGGGTAGATGATGCCTCAAGGTGTGCTTAACATATTTCCAACACCGTGTTGACACTGTGGTGCAGTCGATGGCGCCATCTGGTGGTTAAAAAACGCACTGCTTCCAATGCAAAAGCCTGACACAGTTGAGCACTAATTTGTGCTAGATGCGCTCCCATATCAGCAAATAAAGGAACTGACCAAGACAGTAATGCATTCTTATGTCTTTAAAGCAAATAACAGCCTATTGTACAACAAAGTAGGCTACAGATACTATGCAGTGACATCACATTGGGGTGTTCTACATGTATGTGTATAGTCTTCTGTAAAAGCTCAAAACACATCTAAAATGTGAAAGAGCTACTGCAGCTTAAAAACAAATATCTTCATCTATGCTAAATATTTAGTTTGTACCTGACATTTAAAACAGGAATATCTAGTTCTGTATCATCCCTTCTCACCACCAGAGGCGATGCTTCAAACACTGAATGATCACTCTTGCGCATGTGCAAAAAAAAATTAAATAAAATATTCTAAAAATTCTAAACTGTTAAAAATGTATATAATATATTTACATTGTTGCTGTTCTTGGTGCTGTTATTCTTCATCTAATAATTTGCACTGTGGCCTAGACAAACCAAAAACGTGTTGTCCACATATGAGGATGCCAGGTCTCAGGAGGTTAAGTTAACCCTCTCTTTGAAACACAAAACTCTGTTATCCCTGAAAAGAGTTCAATTCCAAGCTTGCTTTTTGAAATGGCCAATAATTATCGTACTTAAAAACAGTTTCCTAACAATCTGAAAATCAAGAGGAACGCCTAATGCCTTGACTTTGTACACTGTCCCTATTTAATTCAGGCAGGTACATAGTACTTACTTTGGCTTTGTACTTTGACATAGGGAGTTTATTTTTTTTATTATTTTTTTATTTTTTTGTTTTTCTGTTCTTACAATTTACAGTGCTTTCATGAAACAGCATGTCAAACTCTAATGGCAAAGTAAAACAACAACTTGTCAAGCCATCAAATGGTATTTTGCACAGGGTGATGGACTCCATTCCATAACAATGGGTTACAAAAAAAGGTTTTTTTGAAAGGTGTCGATGTTTTTTCAACTGAAACATTTTTCTCAATCAGGTCAGGTTTTTATGCTAATTTGATTTTGAAAAATCCGATCTTCTGACCAAATTGATTTCATTTTTGTGGCATCAGTTGATTTTCGTTGATATTTTTCATTCAAAAAAGGTTTTAGGAGAAAAAAACAAAAATTTTTTAACAGAATATATTAATTAAATGTTACAGACTTTAATTTCTGTAAATTGAATAATAGACATTGATAAAGGTAAGTGCATGTAAATTGAACAAACTTCTGTTTCTTCAAACATCTTGAATGCTCAGCAGCAGGGATGTCTCTCTTCAGAGTCCAACAGTAATCAGCCATCATGACTGCATCCCAGCGTCCCTGATACCTGGTCTCCATCTTTTTTATGTCCTGATAGAATCTCTCCCCCTGCTCATCACTCACTGATCCCAGACTCTCAGGAAACCGATCCATATGTGAGACTAAGTAATGCATTTTGATGCTCAAGTTCCATCCAAGGTTTCTGAAAGCAGTCAGCATATTGGTGACAAGTTCTGCATAGTTCCTGGCCTTGTTGTTTCCTCTTCACCACTTCAGTGCTCCAGAAGATGAAGGAGAAGTATGGAAGAATCTTCGTCACTGATATCAGGAAGTTCTCCAAAGACAGGTACTGGAATTTCATCACAGTGAGCTACAGGACGACGTGCTGATTCACGCTCAGGATACTTGAGGCTGCTTCGGTTCTTTCTGTTGATCCCAGTCACATCAATAGCACAGAAGTACCAGTAAGTGACATGGTTTGTTGGCTCCCTCCAAACCATGGGAATTCCAAACTTCAGACAACTCTTCTTGCCTTTAGTCCACTGATGCAGATACTCGGTGCATGACTTACATACCATGTGTGACGCCCAAGCTTCATCTTGGTCACCAAGTTTAATCCCAAAATAAGCATGGTAAGCACGCTTTATGAAACTTGTGACTAGATTCCTGTTAGGAACATTGGTGTATTCACCGCAGATGTAGCAGAATATGTCAGGCTTATTTTTGCAAGATCATCTAGTTGAAGCCATTTCATTCACCTGTAATATAAAATAAAACAATTAGTCATAAGTTGACACATGCAAAATCTTCAGAATTTGTTTATTGATAGAAATATAAAAGAAATTTGCATCATGTGACGTGAAAATACCCATACATGTAAAAAAAAAAAAAAAAAAAAAAAAAAAGTCAAACAAACGTAGCTTAGTTCAAAAAGTTGACCTGATTGAGCAAAACCAATGTGATTTTCAGATTCAGCACATCAAAGTGATCCTAAATCAGATTTAAAAAAAAAACCTTAAACAATAAATTTGGTGTTGACCAGTTTAAGCTTTACAGCTTCTTGGAGTTCCACGTTTTTCACAGCATCATTTGTATACTGCATGCATATGTGAACAGAGATATATATGTACAATATATACTTCTGTATGTAGCGTCTAAACGCTGAGTGTGTATGTACGTATGTTGCTACATGTGTGTGTATGTATGTGGCCTACATACATTGACCATTGTGAAAAATAAAAATTGAATAGAGTATGGGCATGCACAGCCACATGTTTGCAGCTGTTTCCATGTTTGAGCACAGCCTGTACTCTGCTCAGTGAGCCCAAGGAATGCCCAACCCGTCCAACAAGGTCTTGAAGTATGTGTGCGTTCACTCTGTTATTATCTTTCAATCTGAGGGGAACTGCAGTGGAGGACTTAACACAGCCTAAGCCAGGAGACCTATTTTGAAGGTGAAGTAATGTTATACATGTTAATACTATTATAGAAATTATACATGCTGTTTACTTTTATGCATTTGCAATTACATCACTACAATAACTGGTGTTATTGTTATTACTTTTGTATTGTGTGCGTCTGGCCTACACGATTACTGATCCATCTTCAACTGAGTTGTCCTCGGTTAGAAGGAACAGACAAACTCCACTTGTACAGTTCAGGGAGGTTTATTTAGGATGAGGGAGCAGGTGATATTAAGGGAATGATTATTACATAGGTAGTTGTGTGTGCTTGGGTTCGTGGGTGTGTATGTGCGAGTGTGTGTGTGGTCATCTGAAAAGAAAGTGAAAGCCCAAAAGTCACCGACACTTTTAAATCTTCAATAACACCTATAATACTTAAGTTATACTCACCAAATTTTAGAAGTAGGTAAACTGAACCTTCTGAGATTTTTGGCTATATATATACGGTTATAATGGTTCACTTACATTTGAACTTATGGCTACTTAAACTAGGGGAAGTAAAAATGACCAATGTTTTTTAAATAATGTTTTTTTTAAGTGTCCACCATTTTTGGTTTCGCACTGAACAGCCTCATCCAAGACACTTCGCAGAACATTGAAACCATTTTCAGGCTCGATATTACGTTTTAAGTCATTTATTGTCTGAGGTTTATTCACAAAAACCTTTTCTTTAAGATCGCCCCACAGGAAGAAATCGGGACAAGTCAGGTCTGTGAAGATCACATACTGCCCCCTGTCTTTGAAAGCGACTTATTATTTTAATGACATTTACGCTTGGGACAACTCTGGTATTAAAATGTGGACAGTAACACTGCTGGGTTTCTGAATTTGACCCATGTGACTCAAAGTACCACTGTACAATGAGGGTTAGTCCCTCGGTGCTGTATTTGCTCAGATTAATGTCACAAGGATAGTTCTAAATGTATGTATATATATACATGCATATATATATATATACATGCATATATATATATATATATACATGCATATATATATATAATATATTTGGCCTGTAACATGTAGCAAAGCGTGAATATACAAGGATCATTGTACAGATTGTTTTCCAAATGCATTAATTAAATTAATAATTTATTTATTAAATTTCAGTTCAATAAACACAGCAGAAAAACTAACATTCAGTTTTATCAATTGTCAAAAGATCAACAACTGAACAAGGTAAATTGAACAACGTTTGACCTTACCTATTTAAATATAATTTGGTCATGTTCGACAGGCGGATTAATATGCCCAAAGGGCCGTGTGTGACCCCCGGGCCATAGTTTGCCCATGTCTGCCCCATAAGACCTTAACATCATGTTTACAATTACATTTTATGAACATTTCTTTATTTTATTCCAAACTGCTGGTAGAATGGATCAGTTAATAAAATTAGACTTCTCCAAAATTGAGCCGTCTCCAAAAACTAGCAGATGTGTTATGTGTTATGCCCTTAAATGCATCGTTCAAAGTGTGCGTCGAAGGTCATTACGTAACTTCCGGCTCGACAAAACTGCCCCATTTCAATGCACCCGACGAATGCGCCAGACGTCTTCATAAGGCCCACGCTGGTGCACACATCTTCATGAGTTCCCACACATTCCATAGGTCTGCGCCCCCTGGTGGCATGTGTCGTTTACCTTAGCGTTAGTAAATCAACATGTTTGATGTAGTACTGCATTGCTAGAAAATACCTTACAATAATAAAATGAAATGAAATAAACAGCGCCCTCTACTAGGATTAAAGTGGTTTAGCCACAGATCAAGTTAAACCTGGCCAAAATACTGAATCATTAAACTTATCCCACTTTATGTACAAATAATCAGTGTTCTCTGGTTTATAGAATATAAATGTTAAAATGTAATAAAAGACACAGAGGTAACCAATATCATTTTTACAATGTACATTTAGTTAAAGTTATGCAGTAGCTACAATTGGGGCAAAAAAATCACCTTGAATGTTATATTTGCCTATTGATATTCAAAGAGAAACATTAATACCTTACTTCATTCAATCAAAACAGAAATAAAGGGTTTGACAGCGACATCTTGACTCTTCTTCTATTAAATAATAAAGAATTAAAAATAACGTATGTGCAAAGACAGCGGTGGAAGTAGGCTCTGTGGTGTAGGCCTGTCCCATTTCGGGAAGATGGCGGCTAAACTGAGAACTACCCATTTTCGTCCGGGTACGTCAAAGAGTACTTAGAACGATGCATTTAAAGAAATAACAAAAGGCCGTGTCCCAATTCGCCAGAGTCCATAGTAGCACTTCACTTTTAATACCTGACCTCTGATTCTGCAGAATCTCTTTCCTCAAATGTCTGACTTTGCATACACAGATTAGTCCTGTGCCTGTCCTCAGTTCAGCTGTTTGGGTTTTGACCACAAATCATTGAAGACCTTGAGTTCCTCGAGTGGCTCCCATCTGTGTGGAACCTGCTGCTGTCTGCACGTGTGTCTCCAAACAAGCTTCACTTCTGACAGTGAGCACCTTTTCATTATTTGGAATTATCATATGAAGCTATTTTAACGTGTACTGAGAATGAGCAAAACCTTTAAGTGTGTTCCATATGCAGGTTTAGGCACTGGCAACCCAGGTTCAGTTGTGAATATAGCCTACGTTTTTTAAGTCCTGTAGAGTGCAGGCTAGATACAGTTTGTTTAAAAGGACAAATATGTATGTGTTTGGTACTATTGTTTTGTCATTTGCTAAGAACAGCCAAAGCTACAGATACTACAGAACAGAAAGCCCTCATTAGGAGCGTTCACAGTTGGAGCTTTTCGCAATTACATGCAACTAGAAGCTGGTACTTTTTTAAATGACAAATTTCACTGTTTTATTTTGTGGCCAGAACAATGAAGAGATCCAGAGCTGTCCTCATCTCCTGTCTCCTTGCTCTGGCAGCACTGAGCTGTGTCTCTGCTAAGACCTTTCTAAAGCTCAACACCACCAATGATCTGAAAAGGATTTATGCAGAAAAAAAGCCTACTCCTGATGAGCACAGCGTCCCTCTGCTCTACCTGCTCGCCAATGACATTAATATTGTTAACAACAATATCTATCCAAATTTTGACCCAACTAATGATTATGGTTCCCACTTTTATGGTAACAGTGACCGCACCCCTTTGCTGGACCCCACCCCTCAAGGTTGCTATTACTACACTATGGGAAATTATAAACTCATAAAACAGCCTAACACATGTAGCCCATTCAGGAAACTTCCTCCATATGTCTGCCATCCCAAAGGTATGAACACTAATATGAACAGGGCTCGCATTGTTCTTTGCCTAAGCCGTGAGACATATAGGTGGCGTATCCATCGAGTGTATCTCACCCAACACTATGAAAATTGGAACACTGCTGCATATGATCCAGCCCGCACCTTTGAAGTAAGCCCCAGGCTGCTCAGAGAACTTCAGTGGTTTTCACTCCACAGTAGCTTGGTGGGACTGAAGAAACTGAGGGACCAGTACAACCGGAACATTGATAACAACCAGTTAAACGACATTGTAAAGAAATGGGGAGGCCAAAACCATGCCGCTCTAGCACTGCTATTATTTCTACTCAATTTATTCAATAGAAGGATGAACCGGAGTTATGGAAGTGAACCAACGTCCAACTGGCAAAGTTGTGCATTACAAGACATTTATGTTGATGTGGTAACTGGTGACAATGGATATGCCACTATTCGTTGGTCAGGTTTTTCAGAAAAACTCAGAAATGACGGTGCTGCAATTGTTTTGAACAATCACAAGGATAGAGTATATGTGTTTGACAAAAGTGACGATAGCAGCGGAAGTTTAAAGAACATAGTACCACTGAATGAGGGACTTCAGGTCAGGTTGCACAAAATATCTCTATCTCACAGTTGGTTTTGGAGTAGATTAACATTGGAGGAAGAAATTTGCAGAGGTGAAGAATTTCGAAGTCCAGATGCAGTTCCCATTACAAACTACGCTAAACTGCAGCTGTTTGTTAGAGATGGTTATAGCTGTTTTCGCCTGTATATAGATAACTGCAGTGAGTGGAAGTCTAAGTTTTCTAACTCATGGGTAGCACTGTATGCATCTGATACAGAGTACACAAGTAATTACAAATCCAAGCAGTGGCAGTGGGTGACTAAGTTTAAACAACGGCCTGATTCTGGTGAGTTTAAGATTTATGAGTACTGCACTGGTACGATGGTTGCTCCAGGACTCCAAGCACGGTTTATGATCAAAGATTACAACGAAGAAGCAAGAACTCCAGAGTGGCCCAGCCCTTACAAAGACATGTTATTGAATATCTTCACTTACCTTATGCATTTAAAGCGTTCTAAATCACAGCAATGAGTGTATAAACTCTTTTCACAACTTTCAGAGACCACAGCGGAATTTTGCTGTTATGGTAAAGCTAACAACAACTAGCTTCCCAACACACACCTCCTGATTATCGGACAAAGAAACAGCTCTAGCATAGTGTCATGCAGTTGTTTCCTTATGGTTCTCCAATCTCTGCCTAACGTTTGCTTTTTTGTCATTCTTGAAAATGCCCCATGACAGAATCAAATGTCTGGGAGTTGGTTTCCCATGATTCTTAGTAACAATGTTCCTGATTAGATGATTAAAGGTGACCCTGTCAGTAGCTTCTGTATTAGTTATTACCCAAGAATTTATTTTTTTCAATTGTTCAGTTGCTTCTCATCTGTGTTAAATATTATTGGACTGTAGAATGTTGTGATGCCATCTGAAACCCAACAGTTGTGTGAAAAAATTGCTGGCCTGTAACTTGGTGCAGTGGACTCACCTGCTTGTGTCCATGGAGATAGGTTTAATGTCATAGTGTGTAATCTAAGGTTTTATAAACAAGTTGGTTATGTGTGAAAATTGAATCATGTAAATAATTCCTCAAGATTATTATTTTCCTTTTTTCTTTTTTTTTCTTTTTGATTGGATTTTGGATTTTACTTTCTGTTCAGCTCTTTCCAAAAATCTGTTTGCTTTAATAAAAATAAAGTGTATTTTTTGCTGTAATCAAAAATATCTGATGTTGAATGTTCTGTTGTGACTGAAATAAAAAGACAAAAAACATGTTCAACATTTATGAAGATGTGAGACTTTGACAATGTTTAAATCCAGGCTCAAAACGGTTCTGTTTAGCTGTGCACATGACTGAAACATTTTTATTCTGTGCTCTTCTCTTTTAATTTTCATTTTATGATGATTATTTGTGATTAGTTATGTTTTGATTTGTTATATTGTAACAAATTGAATGCCTTTTTTTCATTCAGTAAAGCACTTTGAATTACATTGTGTACGAATTACACCTGGGGTCAGCTACCTTCAACACCCAAAGAGCCATTTGGACCTGGTTTCCATGAAAAAAACAAAAAAACAAAACACTGGCCACAAATATTTTTTGATATCTAAAATGAAGATGACAATGTATAAATTGTTTTATTTTGTTTATTTACCTTTACGCCTTGTGTAAATAACTATAGTGTGATGCTTGTGACAGGAGTCCTGACTTTTTTGCACCATGGACTGGAATAATGTAGGTTTTATTTTCACAGACCGGCCTTCTACACATGGCAGATAAATACGGCAAAAGTGTGCAGTTAAGTGCATAAAAAATACATCTCACTATACCACTGAATAAGTGGGAGCCCTTTCTGTTTCTTTGTGATGAGGTGGTCCCATCGAGGACTGATGGGAGACAATGACGCCTGCAGTGTGTTTATGTCCAGTCTGCTCCATAATTTCTTTCAAAAAACCCTAAAGGCTTATCTTTTAATCCAGGGTATTTATGTGCCAAAGCAGTTCTGAAGGTTCCATTGCCTCATTCGCTTTCCCCGGATATTACACAGAGCGGACTCGGCGTGTGAGAGTCACCTGTAGCGACAAACCCATATTTTAAGCAGGACTCCTGGTGTTGTCTGTTAAATTTAGCTTTCTTTTTCTTGGAGGTCGTAGGCTCCTCTTCTGGGTCCTCAGTTGGCATTTTCCCCTTTGCCAAAAACCTTTCTAAAAACTTTTGTTTTGGGCTCATTTTCACTAGATGAGTTATAGTTGATACATCATCACTGAGGACAAGAGCAGATCGAGCACAGATGTAATATACTCGCCATTATATCAAATGGATTTCTGTGGCGATTTCCTATCAGGATTTTCATTATGTATCTACGGACAATCTAATTAGTGCATTATGAGGGACGGGCGAAAGCTACGTCAGAGAAGATCCTCCTGCTCCTGAACCTCTGCGCACAGCGTCTGAAAATCAGAGCTGTGTCTTTACGCAGGACTGTGAGCCGTGTCTGCGAGGCGTGAGCAGGGTTTTAATATTTCAAGATCACAGTAATCTTCCAATTTAAACTACAATTTTAAAAAAAGAACTAACACAAATAAAATGCACTTCAATTAAATACTTATAATTTATTTCTCAAGCCACGTGGAGCCGCAGTATAAGGATGAAAGAGTTGCACGCGGCCCTGGAGCCGTGGGTTGCCCACTCCTGTGCTATATAAATAAACTTGACCAGAAAGCTGCAAATTTTTCTAGTGTGCACTAAAATTTCCCAAAAATGACTAGGCAGTAGATGATGCCATTAAAACATCATATACACAGTAGACTTACACTTGAAACTGTTTTAAACCAGTCTTGCCAATTACAATGAGCAAAATGTAAAATAATCCATTAATAGGTTTAGTAAAAACAATCTTCTTAAAGGATCTATTTATTTAAATTCATAGATACTTCATTGGAGTTGTTTACATTAGGGCCCAACTCAGAAGCGTATTTAATTTTGAAAGGGCTAACCGGATGTTGCGTAACCTCGCAGCGACTCAACGGTGCCGCTTGACCCAGTGTCAGATGTCCAGAGCTCCTGTCAGAAACGCTGTGGTCTGTCCTCTCTCTGAACACCGCGGTAAACAGCCCCACGGCCAAACACAGGACCACGCAACACGAGGGGGGCACTCAGAGTAATGCTTGACTTTTCTCCCCAGAGGAACTCAAGAAATCCCGGGACAGAGGTTAGCAAACCGTGTGACCGTTGCGCGCCCTCGGGGGACTAGTTTCTCTTCTCCGTTACTTTGGTATGCCGCTTGTTTACCGCTCAGTTTGAAGTTGTACAGTTACAATCGCCGCAAAAAAAACAGTTCTTATTTTATGTTTTATTTGTTTTATTTACCGCGACATTGCTGCTTTTTAACTGTAAATCAGAGTCTACTATTTTGGTGAGGTGGTGTCGCTTCACTTTCTCTTTCTTCTTTCTCCAGTTTTAAGTTGTCTTTTCATACATATTTATAAAATTTTACTCCACATCGCTTCTATTTATCTGTCGACCTAAGTTTAACTTGTTTTAGATGGTTTATTTTCACGTTAAAGCACTGACAGTAGTATGTGCCACACGCGTAAAGACACACCAAAGCGCCGTCTCAGCTGATGCGCCTCCACCATCATGATCGGCTCCCCGGACCTGCTCGCCTTCTCCGGGGCTGATGGCTTCGGGGAGGGCTCGGAGGAGGATCTGGAGGCTGTGAGTCTGCCCGAGGAGCTGTCTGTCCCGCTGCTCGGCCCGGATAACCCCTGGAGCTCCTGCGCACGCTTCAACCGAGACTTCATCCTGGTGGCAGAGTTCTCCGAGCAGGTGTGTAATGGTGTTTGATTTGCTTCGGGAGTCCTGTTTACGTGCAAGACAACTGGAGCATAATTAGCTTACCACTCAAAACTTTGGACACACTTTTTCATTTATGTTTCTTCTTTTCTTCCCATGGTTATTTGCATTGTAGATTCTCACTGAAGTTACCAAACCGATGAATGAACATGGAGTGTAGTAAACAAAAAATGAGCTCAAAATAACTCAAACATTTTTTTTAGGTCAATTAAACTCAAAAAAGCTCTGTTCCACCTTGTAATGTCATAAAGTGGTAGTTTTCAGGTTAACATCTACCTTTTACCTTTTGTTCAGCAGAGATTGGCAGTTCCATGGCTGAATTTATCCAAATGATTCTTGTGAAAGTGTATGGTGGAGTGGAGCATTTTTCTGTATTACCATGTGACATCACAAGGTGGGACAGTGTGTTTTCTGTTTGAGAGAAGAAGTCAGCCTAAATATGCAGGGTTTGTATTTTAAACATGTGTGAATGAAACAAAACACGACTCCAGGTATGTTTTTATTGAAGAGACAACATTATAACATAGATCAGAAAACAGCGTAATATGGGCTCTTTAAAAAAATAGATATCCTTTGCTTTGATCACTGCTTTGCATTTTTGACATTTCTTGTTCCTTTCTTGACAACTGTGAAGTGAAAACCATTTCATGTGCATTCATCAAGAAGCTCATTGAGAGAAGCTGCACTCTGTAACTTTCCTAGCAGAGGGTCTGTCACCTCTTGGTGTCCATGGGCTGTAGATGTTATTGCATTGGCTGGAATGTTCCACAGTATGACATTAAACTTGTTTTTCACCATAGAGGTATTTTAGAATATAATGGCTCATGCTTTGACTAGGGTTGTCAAAAATATCAAACCGAATCGATATTAAAACATGCATCGAAACTAGATACTAATTTGAGCAAGTATTGATACTAAAAAAGACACATTCACATAAACAAGGTCTGTGTCAGTGAAAATATGCTTGGAACCTTTAGTCCTTGATAGTAAAATAATGTCTTACTGTAGGAAGGAAAAACTCACTGTAAAGGCTACATATTATGTCTCCATGCAACTATTGTTCTGGCATTTAAAGGTACACAATGTCACTTTTTATTGTAGATAAAATTGGAAAAAAAATTGAAAAAATTGGCCTTGGAAAATACAGCCTTCCAACTATGAGATCTTAACCACAGACCTGACCTGCACCTTGACCAAGGAGATAGACAAGTTTAATGCCATACTATGGATCGTTCTCTACATTCTCTCTGAAGACACTGTACACAGTATGTCATTAAACTGATCTATCTAACAGAGTTTCACAAACAGTGGTTCATGTACCACTGGTGGTACCTTAGGTCTTTTGGGTGGCACTTGGACAGCTCTTGATTTTGAGGGTTTGCCTAATTTAAAATTAATTTTATCCACTTTTTTGTTCTTCTTCGGATAATGTCTTGCTTAGACTTACAGTGGAAATTATGTAGTCCACTTTTAGATCTAGTTTAGCTCTAGATTCGACATGGAATAGTCCTGGTATTGACTTGATTTTGATTTGGTGGTACTCAGAAAATCTTTGTGGTACTTGTTGTGAGAGTCACTAAGCTAGCATTTATTGAATCATATGTTTTTATTGCTTAAGATCACAATGTGCATTCTTGCTATGAGCAGGGGTCATTAGTGTAGCGGCAGCAAAACGTCAAGTTTTCAATGAACATATTAAAGATGAAATGGAAGCCCTCGTGATGGCTTTATTTCCTGGACATGAATCAGATGTGTGCTTCCTTATTTTAGTCTTACTTTCACACTCCATTTCCTCTGTGGAGAGTTTGCTCTCACCAGTCAGTACATACAATCCATTCTACCTGATAATGAGCATTTAAACATGTACTATAATATTTCTAGAGAAATGTTTTTGGAGATGTTGCTTTGCTTAGAATGCCCCACTGTATGGCATTAAATGTATCTATCTCCATGGAGATAGCAGGAGATGTCACCAGGTCAAGCTACAGGGCAGATCTGTGGAGGAGTGACTCCGCTCACAGTAAGAATGCCATTCCAAGATATTTTTAAGCAATAAAACATGTATACTAAAATGGGACCGAAGGGGCAGAGTAGAATTGAGTAAAGAGCCCAATAATTTTCACGTGAAGACTATTTCAGTTTGTGACGCTATTTTAATATTTGCTATGCTCCAATATCAGAATTTGACGTTACTTTTGAGCAGTAAAACATGTAGTTTAATAAAATGTACACACATAATACATATCCCAGGCTAAGCAACATTTTCATGGAGACCAGCAGATGGCAGCCCCCCCCACCACAAAAGTTTCATATAAAACAACAGCTGGTGCTTATATCCTTTGAAGAAGTTTTTGGTCTATAGTATTGCCTCCCCTTACATTACAGGCATTTACATATTTAGTTTGAATTAATTAAATCAAACCTAAGTGTTCTATTCAAAGATGAATATTCCACAGAGTCTCTTTATCCCTGTGCTCCATCCCCAGGTGGGCCCGTCTCCTGTGCTCACCATCCCGGACGACCCCAGGCTCATGGGCTCTTTTGACCTGAACCACTTCTCTGTACGCATCATGTCGGTGGACTACCAGGCGTCCGGCCCCGCTCCGGCCCCACACTTGGGCCCCGGCCCCAGGCTAAATTTCAGTGAGGACTCCCGCGTGGTGCTGGGGGACTCAGCAGAGGACACCTATGCCTACGTCCACCACGTGACCCTGTTGGACCTGGAGGCGCGGGGGATGGTGCGGCCCTTCTGCATGGCCTACGTGTGCTCCGACCAAGCCAAGCTCATGGACAACTTCTGCGAGCTCTCCAGCGGCTTCTCCAGAGCCTCAGACAGTCTGAAGACGGGCAACAGGCAGGCCTTCTCCATGGAGCTGCAGAGGAAACTCCAAGAGCTTGAGTAAGTGCAACTGATCAGTCACGCTATAATAGTAAATATTTATTATTATTTATTATTGATATTAATATCATGAACCTCAAACTACTGACTACTTGGTACGATATTTTCATGGTATACATCTTTTTCCTTTTTAAAATGTCTTGACAAGCCTTTGGTTCTGTCATAATTCTACTTTCGTAATAACAGTTAAACAGAGCAAAGGATCTTGGTGTATGTAGTTCCCTTGGTTCTTTAGCTCAGGCTGTACCATAACACTTTATTTAAGCAAAGAGACTTGTAATTTGATATATTGTGATGACCCACAATATTATTTTGACGATACGATATCACAATATTTTGGTTGTTGTTCAATCCTTACTACTTTGTCTCCAGTAGGTTAGACTACTCTAACGGTCTGCTCACTGGCCTCTCCAAACAAGTGTTAAGAAGTACATCCAGAACGCTGCTGCTCGGGTCCTGATTAGAACCAGGAAGTACGAGCACATAAGTCCTGTGCTCAGGTCTCTGCACTGGCTCCTGTGGCTCAGAAAATAGACTTTAAAGTTTTTCGCGACCGTAAAATAGACTTATGATAAACTAAACATTTACAATATTGTTCCAAATGAAAAATTATCACCTTTATGGTCTTATAAATGAAGCGGAATTAAAATATGAATTCGGCCTTGCCATAACTGAACCTGGGCTGCCAGTGCTTGGACCCATTAAAGGCATAATGGTAGCCAGTAGACACATTCTCTTGTATATGGGCAAATCATGCCACATTCTTACTGAGCTGTAACTACCAGAGACTGCACTAGCTCTGATGAATGATTGGCTGCAGGTGCTAGGGCAAAAACATGTACAGTCAGCGCAGACACTTGTACAGTCAGCAGTTAGGTTTCCCTACTTACTAATGTCAGCTGAAGACATCATTAAATTTTTATGGTGTAGAAATGCAACACTTGCTATATTTTTATACATCATATTGAGTCAAAAATAAGGTACAAGTTAAACAAAAAATAAGTCTTGATTGTGTTTTTAAAGGTCCTCAACTACATCAGTGTTTAGTTTCATTCACACATGTTTGAGTAACTTTATTATTTTTCTGGCTAAATCTCCAAAGCTTAAAATACAGCTTGTACTTTTAAAAGCAGTTTCAGTAGAGACTGAGAGTTTTGTGTCTGAGAGAAGAGCTAAATATGCAGGGTTTGTGTGTTAAAAATATGTGTATGACTCTGGGTATGTTTGCGATGAGGAAACTACATTATAACAGATCAGAAAATGGTGTAATATAGGCCCTTTTAATGGAAATATTTGGCCCGCACACAAAATAAACTTCTGTCTTATTGCCGGTATCATCTTCAGGTTCAAGCGTCTGTCTCTGAAGCAGGAGACGGCTCTTTCCCCAGGCCCCGTAGAGAACCATCTGACTGGAGAACCCACGGAGCTGGAGAACGTGGAACTGTCCATCCACACCCACCGCGAGCTTCTGCGCCAGGTCACCTCCTACCCCAACAGGAAGCTCAAGCAGCCCGACTTCCTGCCCTACGACCCCGCCGACTCCCTCCCGGACTCTTCCCCCCTGACCTCTGACCCCTGTGATCCCGCACCCTCGCCCCGTCCCCAGCACCAGCTCAAGACCCTGCCCGAGCTGTGTAACCCATACTTCCTGACGCTGATGAAGGAGCAGCTGGCGGACACGGAGACGAGGCTGCGCGGGGACCGGGGTGTGCTAAGGACGTCCTGTGTCCTCGGCTCACTCTCTAAAAGACTACCACTCACCCACTTTCTGTTTGAGCTGTGGGCAAGCGATGGTGAGGAGGAGGAGGAGGAGGAGGAGAGGGAGAAGAGCAATGCCGCAGGTGGGTAGAGAAAAAAAGAATATCTTGATTTTTGATGGATCCATAAGTAAATAAGGAATTGCTGTTGTGTCTTGCGATTGCGTGCATGAGTGTTGGCCAGAGGGACCAATGGCGCAGATTGGCAGCCTCACATCTGTCAGTCTGTTCCAGGGCAACTGTGGTTACAATAGTGTACACTACCAAAAGCTTGGACACACTTGCTCAATGTTTTTTTGTGTATTATGTAGCAAAAAAGTGAAATGACTCAAATAAATATCTTTTTAGATTTTATTTAGAATTTTCTCAAGTAGGCACCATTTGCTTTGTCAGCAGCCCTGCAAACTCTTGCCCTTCTCTCAACGAGCTTCATAATGAAGTTAAACAAAAAAATACCAAAGTGTGGATTTTAATAATAATGTGTATAAAAAATGGCAAGAAAGGCTTTTTAAATAAACTTCTATTAAGCCTGTTTGTAGTGATCCAACTTATTAATCTCACAAGAGAAAGAAAGTGTTACTGCTACTACACCACTAAAATCAATTGGGAAAATAACTGGTAGTGTAAATCAGATATTACGTCCAAATAGGAAAAAGTTTGGACATACTTCTCATTCAGTGTATTTTTTTCTTTATGTTTACTACTTTCTACATTTTAGATACACACATCAAATATATGGTGCAAGAGATATGAAATTAAATAGCAAATAAAAAAGTTAAATAACTCAAATATCTTTTTAGACTTTCATTTAAAAAAAATAATTTGCCACACTTTGCTTTGTAGAGAGCTCTGCAAACCCTTGGCCTTCTCTCAATGAGCTTTATGATGACGTTTTCTGAAATGGCTTTCACTTCACATCTGTGCCTTGTCAAGTGTCCAAAGTAGTGATCCAAGCAAAGGATGGCCATTTTTAAACATCTAAAACAAGTTTGGAGTTTATTTATTTATTTTTTAAACTGCATTCCTTATGTGTTCATTCATAGGTTTGATGCCTTCAATGAGAATCTACAATATAAATTCATGGAAATGGAGGTGAAACAAATGAAAGTGTGTTCAAACTTTTGACATGTAGTGTAGCAGTGTTAGTTTACAATGGATTATTCACTCACTCCACACTGTCTTTGGGTGTCATGAATTGCGCTATATAAATCCAATGCATTATTATCAAACTAGGCGCATGAATATCTCCTTGTGTCACCTTTTATTTAAATAAAAGTAACAAAAAAATCCAAAAGGGAAATATGACTTAATAATAATAATTATGAACAAAAGGAAAAACTGTTGGGATGTAGTACTTGATTTATAATTTGCAGCTGATTTCATCAACATTCCCTGGGGCTGTGATGCTAACCATCTACAAAGTATCATTACAATGTCTAATAAAATGAAATAAAAAATAAAATGTATGCAACTGATGACTGCCCCCCTGTGGTGGGCTGTGAACAGCTCCACGCAGCTCAGAGCCTCCTGATGCTGACCCGCTCAGCCTGGAGTCCTTCTTCTCCTGTGTGGAGGAGATCCCCATAAAGATGGAGGCAGAGCGCCGACACACAGTGACCCCTGACCTTGCCGTTTCCATGGAGATGACGGGGAGTGTGAGCAGCAGTGACAGCATTGAGGTACTGGGGACAGAGAGGTCCTTCCGTACACAGCAGACCATCGGTGGCTGTGAGAGCAAAGGTACTATTTAGTTAAAAGCATAACTTTTTCTTTAACTTGAGAAGGCTTTCTTAGTCGTGTTGTTACAATACAAAAATTTCAAACCCTATTTCAGGATTAAGAAATGGACTCAGTACTCAATAACAGTTCTGATACCACAATGATAATAAAAAACACTTTTTCTTTAGACAATAGAATGTCATTTCCAACATTAAAAAGCAGCACTTTCTATTATATTGCCATGTAGTCTTAGATCTGAATCATCCAGGTAGGTTCCATAATGGTCCATGGGCTTATACTAGTCTATGTGGTTTTATACTTGTTCTGATACAGCTCAAGATCATTCTAAAGCTATTCAGGAAAGGTTCATTTCTGTCTTCTGAATGTGACTTTTTTAGGATTGATATCTGCTCAAATCTAATTTTGATACTTTTGACAACCCTTTGAAGTACCACGTATTGTTTCTTAAAATATGGCCATGAATAATCAGGATAAGCAGGATAATCCCAGTCAAATTCTAGTCAGAGATGAGCTGCATTAAATAAAGAACGCAATGAAACGCTTAAGTAAGAAAAGCGTGTACAATTAGATGTTAATAATGAGCTCGTCTTGTTAAATTACTACAAAAAACTTAGGAAAGGTTTCCCACTAATAAGAATAAAATGTTTAGCCCCAAAACCAATTTCCATCAATCAAATCATTTACCGGTAATCCTTTAGAGCTTCAAATACACTCTTCCACCAGCTGATGTCATAAATTGGTGCTCTTAACATACAACTCTAGCTTAAATAAAGTGCCAGCCAAGTGTTTTTAAACGAGATATATCATGCAAAGCTTTTAACCATGTTATAAACTCACTTGTTTACTAGTTTATTCACGCATGTTTGACTTATCCATCCTGTATTGTTCTGCATTTGAGGCTTAAATGCTCGGAAAATTTCTATTTCTGCCTACCCCTTATCCCCAAACCTGACTGTGTACTTACTTGTGATTCTTTAAAAATAGCCACATATGTTTTAATATTATAAAATGTCCCAGCAGCCCTATAAGCATACGTCAAATTTGTTGATGCAGACCTTAAAGGAACTCTAATTTGTGTTTTAAATTTAACTGGGAACACCCATCTGTGTCCCCAGTTACGAGCTAAACATGTTCAAATCAAATATAGTTTTTACTGATAACTATTGTAATGTAATTCGGGATTATAAAACATTGGACATGATGCCCCGTGTATTTGTTATAATTTAGTGTTTTGGTTCTCAAGGGTATTATCCTGTCAGAAAGCAGAATGAGCCTCACATGAGTCTCATTTGTGTTGCCAGTTTCAATGCCGAAATCCAGTTGGTTTAAACCTAAAAGGACTCTCTAATCTGTATCGTTGTTACTGAAATACCAGCACCTGCAGCTAATCATGAATCAGTGCTAGTGCAGCCTCTGCAACTCAGTGAGTAAATTCTGGAGGTTCTGAGCTTTCACATGAGGCATGGCCTGTCCATATACTGAGAAAAACTTGTATGTGTCCTCAATCCGCACATTAAGACACTGGCAACTCACGTTTAATTGTAATGCCTTTTTTAAAACGAAAAGTGAAGTGTACCTGGACCTTTACCATGAACATATGCAATACTACTGATTTATTTTACATTGTTGTCATGATATGGTTATGGTTACATGATATGGACATGATATGGTTGTGCATATTGTTAATGTATCCAATAATGGATAATTCAAAATCACATTTGGCAGATAATTAAAGTAGGATTAATATGAAATAGTCATTTGACAAAACAAAGAATATCTTGCACTTGAAATAAAACAAAGGTGAGGAATTCACTGCGGTTTATGACAACAAAACATTCCAAACCTATTCCTTAGTGTTCTCTTCCTTGTGCGCACAGAGCCTCCAGCCCTGATGGGGGAGTCCTCAGCCAAGTGTGTAACTGTAGATGTGGGTGTGAGGCGGGTCAGAGCATACGCCCGCAGAGCGAACAGTGAGGACAGCATCGAAGTCCTGAGCACTACGGACTCCATTATCCCCGAAGACCTGAGTGCCATCACCGAGGAGGCCGAGCACTCCCCTCTGCTCAACGATGGGGCACTCCCTGAGGTACTTCCAGAGGTACTCCCTGAGCCCCTCCCTGTGTCCCTACCAGAACCACCACAACAACCTGTAGTCCGACTAAAGAACACACATGTGCGGGTGGAACAAGGGACAGCAGCAGGTAGGTACTGTATTTTAAAGTTGCACTATGTAAATTTTCACATGCTGTGTGTAGTGTTTCGCAGTATGGCATTAAAGCTGTCTACCTCCATGGAGACGAGCAGTGCTGGCCACTACCAGACAAGTTACAGAGCAAATTTTTGGAATGATGAGCCCTTGTCTAATAAAGCAAATTTTCCACGCTGTCAAATTTTATTCCCATGCAGCAAAGATAAGATTAATGTCATATTGTAAAATACTGTTACTCGAGTAAAAGTAAAAAGTAGTGACCAAAGTAAAAAAAAGTCCCTGATGACTTTGCATCTGAAAAACTGCAAGACTGATAAGGTTAATGCCATACTAAAGAAGTGTTATGTGTTCAAATGAAATATTGATTTTACAGAAAACTATTGTATTCTTAATCACAAAACATAAATGATGTTAACGCTGTGTTTTGGTTTTGAAGTCAATTATCCAATCAGAAAGCAGAATGAGTTGCCAGATCCTACTCATCACTATATCCAGTTGGTTTAAAGCTAAAATGACTCTCTCTCATCTGAATTATCACCACCTAATCCCCAGTGACAACAATCATTTATCAGTGCTAGTGCCACATTAGTGCCACAGTATCTTAGTGAAAATCTAATGAATGAGCAAAATGTGTTAATATGGGGGTTATGGTTCACTTAAAGTACTCTTTTAAGCCAGTAAGAGCGCATACTCCATTCATTTCAAACATAAAAACATCTAAAAAGGTTGAATTTTGTCCGTCTGTTACACAATACTATCTCTGCATTGGTGGGGGTCAGTGATATTGAGTGTTTATAACCTTGTTTAAGATTGAATTTTTACATTTTTTAGTTTGTATTAAAGAGCATCCTCAAAACTCTCCAAAAATATATACATTTATTTTTCCACAAGTCCTACCTCTAGTCTGCAGGCAAAACTAAATCTCTAACGCTTTGTGCTGAAAGCCTACTTCAACTCCCCCATCTGTGTCTGTCCCACAGCAGAGCCCCCTCTGGACCCCTCAGACTGGCCAACCCCTGGCCCTCTGTCCTTGGTGCACTCTCTTCATGTCCCCTCCTTGTCAGCGGTCACTCGTTGGTCCCAGGGCAGCACTCCGGCCCGGCTGCTCAGCCTTGACGAGCGCTCGGACAGCACCAGCGCCACAGGCTCCTCTGAGCCCCCTCGATCTGGGCTGTCCTCCGCACAGGGGTTGAGGAGGAGGCTCAGGAGGCGCAGGAAGGCGGGTCTGCGGGCTCTGCGCTTTCTCAAACAGCACTCCTTCTGCCAGCCCGCACTCTATTGTCTGCTGTCAGGGCGCCCCCTAGTGGTGCTAGGGGAGGAGGAGGCTCTGGTGAAGAAGGTGGTGGATGGGCTGAGGCTGTTTGTGCCTGCACCCGGTCCAGACGAGCGCACCATCCTGCCCAGTCTGACCAGCTCTCTGCAGCTCACTGATCTGCTCACCTGGAGGCTCATCGGCATTCACAGGTAGCACCCATAACATCACTCATAACAGGTAGCACCCATCGCTGCTGTATTACACTTTTGTCTGAGAGCTGATTGGGTGTCCTGTTTTAAAGTTGGACATATTCATACACATAAACACTAGAGATGTCCCATGGGGTTTGTGAGAGACAGGAGAAACAGTCAAAACTCCTCCTACTTTAAGAGTGCACTATGTAACTTCTGGTGAGGGATGTTATTACTTTGCTGGAATGTTCAACAATAAGGTATTAAACTTCTATAGTGAGCAGGGTCACCTCTTCACAGATCTAACCTGTAACTGGCCTGCTTCACCTGCTTGTCATTGCTTTGCCTTGAAGGTTCCACAGTATGGCACAGAGACAAGCAAGTGGTGAACCCTCCACCCGAAAACCTACATAGTGCACCTTATAAAACCAGAACTACCAATGTCTAATGTGTCCAAAAGTAAAAGTAGACAAGGCAAGTTTATTTGTATAGCACAATTCACAATACACAAAATACTTCAAAGTGCTTTATAGAATAAGAAAGACATTAAAATCACAGAAATCAAAACATAAATAATCACAAATAATCATCACGAAATTACCATTAAAACAAAAGAGTGCAGAATAAAAACCTTTCATAGATTGTGTAAAGAACTGGACTGAGTGTCGCGTCGCCCATAGTGTTCGGCTCCAGTCAAAAGAACCTCATCGAGGTTCGCTGTTACAGGATCGAATCTGAAGCAGAGTTTCATATTTTGCTCTTTGGTTGCAATGATGCTCGTGGTCAGAATATACTATATCAAGTAGACCTAAGTGAGTGATGTCTCTCATAGAATTCAGCTCCAGTCAAAAGAAACTAATCGTGGCTAGCAGTTATGGGGCGAATTTGGAGCCATATAAGGAATTCCGACCGCGAGTATCATGTCAACCAAAGAGCCAATCCGGAGCAATGCCCCTTCCACCGCTGGGAGCCAGCACTTAACAACACTGTCAATCTAAACTGTTGCTAGAGCCAGGGGTAGTGACTTTGGGGGAAGAAGGGGCCTCATGTCATTTTTTATAAAGATAGAGAGATATTGATATATAAAATAGTAACCAGTGGTCTGTATAATAGTGTGATGATGATGTTCCCATAGTAACCAGTGTTGTGTATGTGTCTAGGACATCAGGCAGTGCCTGCGCTGGGGTGGTGGCCTCTCTGAACCGCTACAGCCGCTACCTTTCAGTGCTGGACCTGGACCAGAGGAGCCTGAGGGCCCCGGCCTATTCAGGCGTTCTGATTGGTAGGCTGGCAGAAGCTCAGTGTGGCTTTAGCAAAGGCCTGACATACCTGCTGCACCTGGAGAGTGAACTGAGCGCGCTGCAGAACCAGGCTCTGCTCTACGCCTTCTGTCCTCCTTACAGAGAGCGTCCCCTCCTGACAGACTGTGACCGCAGAGTACTGCACTTCCTGTCTGACCTCATGGCCCAGCACCATGCTGGGTATGGCCCCCCAGTGTTAGGCTTCACCTACTGCTCCACACAGCTGCACAGGAACACTGCTGCCCCCTAGAGCCTGGGACATGTCATTTTTACTGTGAACAGTGCAATATTTAGGATTTTACTCCTTTTAACTATGATTTATTATGGTCTTCATTAAAATCTAAAGGTTCACTTGGTGTGATGAGTGAACCTTACATGTGTCACAGCTGAGATAGGGTTTATTCTTAACTGCTGTAACGTTTTTAAACAGACTGTTTGCACATCGAACAACTCATGGACATAGACAGAATATACCTTCAGGTTGTGGCTTCTCTTCGGTTTAACTGCGCACTTCCTTTTAATCCAACTGATTTGTTCTGTTTTGTGTAGCAGGTTTGAAACATTTGACCTTGAAACATTCTCAGGGTTTATCAAAACAAACTCGCTGAAATGTAGTGACTGGAAATGCAGGTTTTGCTGTTTCAAGATGTCATTATGAACCAACTGGATGCTCTGCAAACAGGAGCCACTCTCACTTTACTGCTGTGCACTCGTGATCAAACTAATTAAACATGCTGCTCAATAATACACTTTGCACCTTTTTATTAAGAACGCATTGCTGATTTTATTTAACTTTCACCATAAGATTTCAAATGATTGGCATAGAAACTCTCAAACAAAATAAAAATAAGCTTTGAATAACATTAAAGTGACAAACAGGAACTCCATTAGCAGCAGCAGCTAGATCTGAGCAGGCCTCCACCTCTCTGGAGACCTCTGCTGGACATCTGTGGGCAAAGCAACCATCATTTGTGTGAATAAAGGAATAAAAATGGGTGTAGAAGTTTGTATTTCAAAATTTACGACAAAAAAATAAAAACCTGAGAGTAACTATGTCGAGATGAAAAGGTGAGTAGACCTATTATGCAAAATCGACTTTTCAGAGCTTTTTCCCATGTTATAGTTGTTTCCACTCACCATTTACTCACCCGAAGCTGCATTTGGATTTGTGCGTGTTTGAGGAATCTTAAATCTTATTTTCAAGATGCCTTTTTACCAATCAACTCTCGTTTTCATCACCAGCGATAAACACCCACTGCTCTATGCTTAGTTGTCCAATTTTATTTTCTTAATCTGTGAAATGTGTAGGATTTGGAAGTGTCTGGTAGTGATTTTGGTACAAATGAAAAAACTGGCTAGTGTGATGTGTATATCCATGAGTGTAGCAGTAGAGTGACTTTGTTGTGATGACATTTACGTCGGCTCCCATTGGGCACTACACTTGCTTTTTTTGTGATGTCATTTTAGATGACATTGTGATTTTTAAATGTCCAAATTTATAACAATGGTCCACGGGTGTCATGGATTATAACTATGTAGCGAACGCAAGCACAATAGGTCTTCTTTAAAAAAGCAGTGCTGAATGTATGACAACAAAAATGCAAGCCCAAAATTTTGAACTTTACCGCACTTTTAAATGATGTCAGAAAATAATCAACTCTGCTACTCTTTGTACCTTTTTAATTGCCCCTGGGGGATAAATAAAGTGATTGAATTCAAATCTCATCTTGTCTCATTTGGTGAAACCAATTTAAAGACTTGAGTTTTAGTAAAGATGATTACAACAATGACACATTTTAGACACTAATGTAAAAGAACTGTATTGAAGGACGTAAACGTCATTGCTCATAATATCAAAGATTAGACTAAAAGGAGGTTTAGGACTTTCACGCAACACTGCACAAACACACTCCATCCTTGCCCTATCGCATAGAAAAGAACATACTGTGACAATAGATAGATTGTGTAGCATGTCCTCCCAGGTCAATCTGTTACAGATAACGCTGCGCCAGTGGGGCGCCGGGAGGGTAGAAGAGTGCCAGAAGGAAGAAGATGTCCATGCCCAGCTACTGAATATTCATAATCTATGTTTAAATGTGGCGTTCAGAGTCAAGCACTCAGATCAAAACGGGACTGCCCCTGAGATCTCCGTGCACGTACTAGGGACAGCAATAATGCCCGATGTGTATTAGATTGGATGTATAGGGAATAATAAAACTCAAGTGATTCTTCTGATCGGATTAAAGGAACATGCTTACAGTATGTAAGTGTTTGACTTTAAATTTCATAAACATTCCTAACTGTGTCCTCAGTTATGAGGTAGACAGGATCAAATACAACTTTAACTGATAACAATTGTAATGCCAATTTATTCCTAATGACAAAAATGATGTCCCATTTATTTGATGTTTTACTTCTCAAGACAATTATCTAATCAGAAAGTAGAATGAGCCTCACATGAGTCTCATTTGGGTTGCCAGTTTCAGTGCTGACATCCAGTCTATTTAGGGTTAGACCAACTGGATTTCAGCATTGAAACTGGCAACCCAAATGAGTGGCTCGTTCCGTAATTGTCAAATTGGCCACAAGCTTCTTAAGCCAAAACCAGATGTGGATCACCGTCTCCCATAAGGACTGTCCGAATAGTCTGCTGAGTTAGGAGTTAGAAAAAGGAGTCTGTACGCTTCCTTTCATAGCTCTTTTAGCATAGGAACCTCAGGAGCTTCCTAACCAGCGGGAAAGGCATCCCACAATACAGTGGCCGTGTTTAAACCTAGGTTTGCACGAAGAGTTTGTAATGCAGTAAATGTTTTATTGCCTCAGACATTACGAATACATCAGCTTTATGTAAGGGTGCAAAAGAAAGGGTCTTTTAGGGTCATCACGGTGCAGTGTATATTGAGATGTTGGAGGTGGCTCAACTTTTCAGAGTCACAGATATACAGTATGTGAAGTTTAATCCAGAGCGTTTCTATTCAACAGTATTTCTCATGTGCCAACACTAGGGTCATACAAGTACACTGTCGCTGGTTAGGCGGGTCGGATTCTCCAAGCCCAGCTGAAGCTCCTTCTTCCATATGCCTAGGACTCTTATGGTTGACCCCGTGACGTCGTTCCAAAGGTAAAGGAGTTAGGGGCTAGGGACTAGGGCTATTTGACTTGACAAATTTGGAATGAGCCGGAGAGTCATGTGAGGCTCATTCTACTTAGATTGGATCATCGTCTTGAGAACCAAATTATAACAAACAACTTGGCCATCATGTCCAGTGTTTTTGTAATTAAGAATAAATCAGCATTATAATAGTTATCAGTGAAAGCTATGTTTGATCTGAACATGTTTACCTCACAAAGATTTTGAATTCCATAAACATGACCTAAATCTTACATACAGCTCCTTTTAAATCAATGTTAACCTCCAGTAGCGTAAACACAAGAAGACTGAAAAACCTGAAATGTAAACCTTTAAGCTAGCACAAACAAAACACAGGTTAGCAGGGGTGGGGTTATCACTCACCATGATCAGCTTTTATTTGGGATGCACTCACTCCACTTCTGCATAAGTACTGGAGACAAGCACAAATTAGACATGTTTAAAATCTTATGGAAAATCACCAAGTGTAGCTTACAATATGGGCTGTTTATCAGGTTAGAAGGTAAAGAGCATCACATAGACAGGCATGATAGTTTAGCAGGAGTGTAGAGACAAAAACACTTTAAACACTGTCTGGTAAGTCTGCACAATTTTGGGGGATTCTTTTCTATTGCGATTAAAGATTTTTAAATACCGGTATATATTCATATGTTTGGACACACTTTATAATTTTCTTGTTTTAATGAATGTGTACTACTTACTAGAGTGTGTGTGTGTGTGTGTGTGTGTGTGTATGTATATATATATATATATATATATATATATATATATATATATATATATATATATATATATATATATATATATATGTATGTATATATATGTATATATATGATGTTGATGTATATGTGCTACCCTTGGACTTCGCTCAATGATTTTCATAACGAAGTCCGCAGAAATGGTTTTCACTTCAGAGCTGTGCCCTGATTTTATTTTTGTTTACTACATTTCATATATGTTCATTCATAGTTTTGATGCCTTCTGTGAGAATTTTCAATGTAAATAGCTGAAGTGAATGTAATTGGAATGATAAAACATCAAATAATGGACAAAATTTCATCTTTTCAAAGGATAGACACAAAAATGAGAAAAACTTCGTAATATCTGGAGGAGCGGTGTAAGAAACACAAATGTTCTAATTATTTCATATTGGCAGCATAAAGCTTTTGTCACTTGTAGACTAAGTGACAGCGGGAAGAGTAACCAAAACATTTTTTTTTACCAAGAGTACCGTTACTTCAATAAAAAATATTACTCAAGCAGGAGTAAAAGTATGCTGCTAGAAAAGTAACCTAAAAAGTATAATCTCTTTAAAAGGTTACTCAAGTAAATGGGACTGAGTAAATGTAAATGAGGACTACCCACCTCTAGCTAGAATAACCAAGATATGGGATGATCTTGTGCATTTTTTTAATGAATCATCTGGATGAAACTTTTTTGGTATAACAGTAGAAAGGGGTAGCCAAGTCCCTTGAGTAAATACTCACTGATCTAAGTTGAGTTTGGAGTTTGGAGTTTTTAGTTTGGAGGGGGGTATCAACATGTGGAGAAATCCCAGCGACTTGTCTGCAACATAGAGAGAGGAGAGTAGGTTTGTCAAAAAACAGATACCAATACTAATAGATACTATCAAACAATCAAACTTAATTTTAGTATTGTGACAACTCAGGGAGGTAGACATGAAGTACATAATATGCATATGACAATTCACTAAAAACTAAGAACTTCTGTATTTAAGATGTAACCAAATATCCCAGTTAGTGTTCCTTAGTGGTGCAGTTGTTAGTCTAACCATTGAGAAAACTAATAGACCACTTGTTCCCAAACCTGAAACCTGAGGGTCGGAGATTAGTTTAACACTTGCCTAAGAACATGACAACAGAACCTGATTCAAGACTTCACCCAAGTATGAAGGCATTGTGATTATTATCATTAGTTTGACAGTAGCATACTTTTACTCCCTGGTTGGAAACAACACCCAACAAATGCGTACGTAGAGATAATAATAGTGTTAAGTTCCACTTTAAATATCTTGGCTTGGTCAGAAAATGTTCCTTGCACATTTAAATTGTTCCTTCATTTTTTATGGAAATTTGTGTACTGACATAGACAGAACATCTCTCCATTCAACTTATCCTCACAAACTGGCATTTACCTGAGGTAAGACTATGGTAGGAGTACCTGTGGTAAATATTTATCAAATAAAGTAATAACAACAAAAATATGAACACCTCTCCGCACCCTGACCTGCGCTCTGGTCAATTTCCTGGGTCACCTCTGCGATGAAGGAGCTGAGGCGCTCGGAGGACGACAGACTGTCCCACAGCCAGTGCAAAGCCCACATGTTGTTCTAGGCACAGACACAGCACACTCAATATACAACAAGGGAAAGACCTGCAATATCTGTACTTGACTTTAGAGGTGACTTTATGTAATAAAGCTGCTATTGGTCCTAATAACTAGGGATGTCACATTTTTGTGTTATGATTATTGTGAGAAGAAACAATTTTATGATTATTCACAATCATAGGCACCATAAATAGTGACATTATTACTTTACTTTAGGTGTACTTTTTATGGGGCTTAATTTTGTTACATTTACTTTGTGATCTGAATAATAATGATTATTGATTAAAGGTAGAAAAGGTTTTCTCTGATAAATGTACTGCTAACATAACACCCCTTATAAATGACCTTGGCCTTATGCCATATATATGACGCTTTGGGATGGCTTTGGGTTTACATGCACGCTAGGAAAACCAGATAACTAGCCCAGTCCAATTTAAACAGATTTTTCTCGGGAACTACACTTGAGGTTTCGTGAATCAAACCTCAAAGATCACAATAACACATCTGAAGAAGCCGGTACGACCTGGATACCCGCTGCATGTAACAGATTAACATTTGGTGCAGACTAGCAAAGGTGTTCAACTGCAGGTGTAAAAAAACAGCCAGGAGTAATGCAATTCTTAGAATGTCTAAAAATCGAATTCTCAATGTAAATGAGATGTCGCTCATCCATTTCTATCAAAAAGTATCATTAATTATATGTATGAAAGTTTTTATTGTTAATTATAGCTGCAAAGTTTTAGTGCTTATGCCAATTTACAACAAGCATCTGAATGCCTTGTAAACCCCCTTAGCACCTTTCCAGTTCTGTGACCTGCTGTAGACTGGGACAAGAGTGGTCTGAGAAATTTTGGGGGTAAGACGATTTGAATTCAGTTGTTTACTTGCACAGAGAAATCCGAGTGTACTAAATGTGACAGCTTAACGTTTCTGTTTAAAGCTATGGTACTGGCTAGAACACTAATGTATGTCAAAAAGAGCCAAAGAGTTTCTGAGACAATTTAGACAGATTTATACCTAACCCTAACCCCTACTTTAACTGAATAATCTTGACACGTGTACTTGTAGCTAAATTGCGACTGCAGTATAGTACCTGAAAGCAGCGGAGCACAGGGAGCACAGGGCTGAAAGGGCCGGTCTGGATCCTCTGAGCCAGGGCCTCAGTGAGCAGCAGCAGCAGAGCCTGGTCTGGGTACACCTGTCCACATGGGGGCAGTGGAGCTGTGAGATCCAGAGAGCTTGGCTCTAACTGTAACCCCTCTTCCCTCCTCCTAAGCACGTAAACTACACTCTACTGAGGGCCTTTGGTTACAACGCAGAGCTTTGGCTGTGTTCACCAATCCATGGAACATATACCCCACTTAAAGATGACTGACCTTACATTTCATACTTTTGTATATTTAGGTCATTTTTTTCTTTGTTATAACTTTGTTCAATATTATAAGTAATAATTATATATTTTTTTTACCCTCAATATACTGTGTAGGCCCCTTTGTGTGGGCTGCCCAATTAGATTTCAGGGGTAGCCTGTGCCTGATATATGTAGTCTATATTCTGTGTGGTTGCATGAACCTGTATATTATTGGAAACTTTTTTAATCCAGACATATTGGTCATAATATTCAAAATCTATTTTATTTTATAAAAAAAAATGGCTATTCTCAATTTCCTGAACTTAAATTGCAGTGATCAAAATTCTGCAATGTTTAACAAAACATTTCTTCCAAACCACATGATTTTGGTGGCTGAATACTGACTGTAGACTTCTCAGTTAAAATTAATTTAGTGACTGAACTTTATCTTGATTCAAATTGTATTAATTCCCCCAGCCCTCGTTGCTTAGAGAAGGCAGGAGAACGTCTTTCACAGCACACTCACCTCCTGGAAGGGGCGAGGGATGTGGAAGTTGCAGGTCTCCTTGCTTTGTAGCACCATGGACTTGATAAGATTTTTGGACTCCTGCAACATGAAGCACACGTGCTATGTTTACATGCACACCAGACCTAGTCCAAATTAAACACATTTTTCTAAATGCATGTAAACCCGGGAACTATGGTTGAGGTAAATTGTGAATCGGCGGCACGGTGACTGAGTGGCATCACTCATGTCTCACAGCAAGAAGGTTGGTTCGATCCCCGGGTCACCAGGCCTTTCTGTGTGGAGTTTTTCATGTTTCTCCCCGTGTCTGGATGGGTTTCCTCCGGGTACTCCGGTTTCCCCCATCAACCAAAACATGAACGCCCTTCGAGACAACTGTTGTTGTGATTTTGGGCGTTACAAAAATAAATGAATTGAATTGAATTGAATCTCAGTAAACCGGACAACACATCTGAAGAAGCCAGTACGTACTCGGATAACAGCGTAGTCCAATTCCTTAGTCTGAACGCACTCATTTTAGATCGGCAGCTATGACAAGCTATGGCCTCTCCACTCAAGAGAAACCGAAACTTAATGTTCAATGTAGGCTACATTTGTGCTGCAGAGCAAATAACTTGTGATTAATGCAGCTCGTAGCAAATTATCAACATAAATGAGATGTTGCTTATCTATTTCTGCCAAAAGTGTGGTTGGTTATATGTATGACAGGTGTTTTTATTAGTTAGTGTAGCTGCAAAGTTTTAGTGCTAATGCTAACTTACTAAAAGCACCTGAATGCCTCGCAGCCTCACTTCACACCTATTTAGATGTTTGACATGCAGTAAACTGGGAAAAGAGTGGTCTGCCAGGTTTTGGGGCAGTTTAGCACACTAATTTCTCTGTGTATGTAAATGCAGTGAGTGAGGGCCAAGAGGACTTGGAGGACCAGAATAGAGAGAGTACCCTCATGGTGATACGTACAAGGAGGTACTCTGCACTGGGCTCCAGAAGACCACCCACCAATCCAGCAGGAGAACTGGCCAACGAGAGCACGCTGATCCAGCACTGACTCTGGCACATACACACAAAGGCAGAAAGATAAGACAATTTTACATAGGCTGTTTATGATGTGATGTTCTATGGTAAAAATCAAAGAAGGGCAGTATGGGTGAGCCAATGCTTTAAAGAAGACAAATAATCTTAAATTGGGTGTATTGTGAAAAAATTACTTCTGGCGCTTTCTACCATCATCATCATCAAAAACATGCCTGAAGATGTTTTAGATGTCATCCATATATATTTGAGTAATTTAGCAATTGTACAGGCCCATACAAGACCCATAAGCCCATGCCCACGGACTGCCATTTTCCATAAATACACAAAATCATGATACTAAACAACACACTACAACTTCACAAACCTAATGAGATGTGCAGTAGTGAAATGCAAGCCGATTGTGATAGTACTCTGAAGGGCAAGTGACTTAATGCGGGGAGCAAGAGGCGATGTGACTGAGAAAGTCAAAATCTTGGGCGCACCTCATACTCTTACCTGGTGCAAGGCTCTATCCATGGTCAGCAGTTACCAATCTTATCTTGGCTAATAACAAAAATGCCCCGACAAAAGGTCATGAATGCGGTTTGAAGGCAGAAATGCTTAAAACAAATCTGGCAATGATTCATAGATTTAAAAAACTATGCAAACTACCTCTGATGTAACAATACTGGAAGTGTTTTGTTCAGACTTTGTGTTTTGTTCAGACAGTAAAGATTCATGAAACAAGCATGAATGAAGCAAAATACAACTACAGGTACGTGTTGGATGAGGGAACAAGGTACAACATGGTTAAAAGCTCAAAACAGTCAATTTGGCATAATGTGTGTTAATAAGTTTGTTTACAATGGAGCTTATAAACTAATCAACTATTTTGTCCCTACTTAAAACCACTGATGGTTGAATGAATAAGTAACAACTTAACTTTTAGGTATTGTCACAGATGTATGCAGAAGATGCAATCTTCTACACTCAAGCCAAAAACATTCAGCAAGCTGATGATGAACTCACAGCTGCCTTGGCGTCTGTGCATAACTGGTTAAGGACTCTTGACTCTGGTTAAACACCACAAAAATAGTCTCAAAACTTCATACTAAACTAAAGCAATCAAATGTCTTAACGGAGTAGAAGTTCATCTGGTCCCAGACTTTAAATACCTTGGAGTTATCCTAGACCCAACATTGTCCTTCAAAACTCACGTAAAAAAGTATCACAGGTAATTCAATTCAATAATCAGAATTTCTGTGACATCTGGAATAACTTAAACATGAGTGCTGCTAGAACCTATTTCTACTCTATGATAATCTCCCACATAGACTATTTTTTAACTACTCTTGTCTGGTCTCTTGTCTGCCGCACAACACTCTATACCATTGAAAACCTCTATAAAGAGGCCTAAAAATACTTGATAAAAAATAATTTCCCACCACCACTGTCACGTTCTGAAAAAGCATAGACTACTGGACTTTAACCACATGGTCAATCTCAAAAGGGTTTGCCTAATTTATAAGATCCTACACTCCCTTGCACCATCACCGTTAAAGGAGTACATTAAATATAAAGACAATTTAGTAAGGACTACACGAGCCACCGCCAGAGGAGACCTGCTGATCTCTCACAGACAGACCACCTTTGGTCAGAATGTATTATCTGTCCGAGGTGGGAACCTGTGGAATAGTCTCCCTGAGAGAATGTCCCATGTACAGTTCCTTTAAAGCACAAATGAAAAACTGGTTATGGTCAAACCAAACATGCATCATCTATAGAGGCAATGTGATTTTCACGACGGAGTATATGGGTCAATTGAAAAAAAAAAAAAAATGGCGCTACGAGAAAAAAAGTCATACCATTACGAGAAAAAAGTCGTAATACTATGAGAAAAAGTCATAATATTATGAGAATAAAGTTGTAATTTCATAGTATAGTATAGGCTGCTGTGTGTGAATGAGTGACCAGTGCGTTGTGTGTTTTGGAGAATTTGGAGCATTTTGTTCAGATAAACTTTCAACTGGGGTTTACGCAGGATGAAATACTGTGTCTTTTAGCCCACCATCACCACACTATCATCAGTATAAGTACTTTGAAGGGACACTGCCAGCATTTGAGTTTGTTTAGTCGGAGGAACCAGACAGATTTGGAAGAAATTGCTATATCTTAACAAAATGCTCCAAATTCTTTATAACGCATTCACGAACAGCAGCCTATATTCTCATAAAAATACGACTTTATTCTCATAATATTACGACTTTAATGTCGAAATGCTACGACTTTATTCTCATAGCACCCGCATATTTTTTTAATTTAAGTGACCCTTATATTCCGTCGTAGATTTTAACTTTTCTATAGAGACATATTTGCATGTATGGGCAAAATATGAAGGTGGTGGGAATAGAATGTAAATGTTTTGAATGGGCCAGACTGACTGAAAAAATGGGGACTGTGCAATGAATGGAATGTGCAATATTTTGTGTGGTGGAATAATGGGAACTGCAGCATGTGGAATGTGCAATTTTTATGTTGACCCTTTCAGTACCCCAGCCTTTGGGACAGAGGATGGAAATTAGCCTTTGGCTATAATCCAGCATGTTTACGTTAATGTTGAATCATGTTTGTTCAATAACATGCAATCAAATAGATAAATAAATAAATAAATAAATAGGAAATGTGATGAAATTTGCTGACAGACAAAATGGTAAACTTTGTGATAGTTGTTGTTTGATATATTGTGTTTATGACACTTTCAACTAAAATAAACAGGATCTCAATTTTGTTCCGTAAAATACTATTGTGGCATCACAATTTCTGGAGGGTCAATAATGCTGCTTATCTCACTGAGATGTTATTGTTTTGTTCAGAAAATTCCACAGTGGGGCATTAAACGTATCCATCTCCAAGGAGACAAGCAGATGGTGCTTTCAAGCCAAGTTACAGGTGAGATCTGTTGTCTTTTTAGCAAAAAAAAATGCATTTTCAGATATACACTTAAGGCCCAGTAAATTTCTGCCCCAGTACAGATATATTGTATCTTGAGTTCAAAATATGTCTACTGCTGTGCATCTAATTAGAAAGTGTATTCTTATCCGATAATCAGGAAGTGCATGGTTAGCATGCTTGTTGCTGGTAGCTTTACAATGAAGGTAAAACTCTGCTTTGCTCTCTCAACATTGAGAAAAGCACCTATAAACTCATCACAGTGAATAATTTGGATACCCAGAATGCAAAAGGTAAGTGAGGAATAACTATGGACCACTGCAAACTTTTTAAAATGAACTAGTTCTGCTTTTCACATTTTAAGAAAGTAAAAATCAGGTACAGCTCCTTTAAGTATGAAAAAAAATGTAATAGGCTTACATCATTGATAATGTCAGAGCAGTAGGCCTGAGCTTTGAGAGCAAACTTCACCAAGTCCAGGCGCTTTAGAGGAACTGCACCTGCACGACAACAACACGATTTAGTGACAGGAGTCTAAGCACAGGAAATATGGATACATGGTGGGTTTATAGATAGTTAAAAGTTCTACTGACCCCGCTCACAAATCAGGAGCAGCAGAGAGGGATCATTTAAGGGATGTGATTTGGAAAAGGAATACTGATGGCATGAAGACAATGTTTAAGATTCCTCAAACCGGTGCTGAAAGATTATTTAAAATGATGTGTACGCAAAATTTAGATTTAAAATTCCATTAAACCTGACCTATCTGTATCCCCAGATATGATATGACATGTTCAAATTAAACAAGTTTTACCAGCAACAGGCGGGCAGGGGAGGCAGGTGTTCATTTGTGCTATAAAGATTGATTATCTATATTTTATCTATGCCAATGTGGGTATTAGGTGATTGAATAGGCAAACGAGGCAAGAGGTTAGGCGAGCTGCACCTCGAGGGCAAAGTGACATTTTAATCAATGAATAACTGACCAAAGCTAGATTGATTTCAGACAGGCTCTCTATCTAATTGAAAATATATTTTTATACACTTCATCTAATATATTAAGTTCCTATGGCTTAATAAAATGTGATTTAGTGTGAGTGTATTTTTAGCCGTGTTGATGTGATTTAAGACACATTGAAATATTCCGAGGTGAGGCTAGCCTCTCACAATGCCTGGGCCTTACTGAAGGGGTTGAGCTTTGATATTTGTATTGTTCTGCAAAAAAAAAAAAAGCACCAACGACAAACTAGCTAGAGTCGAGTGCAATGATGGGTGAAACAAGGGAAGACAGATCTAGATCTAAGGCTCAAAAATGTTTCCAAACTGGAATTCCAAGCAAAACGGGATATTATAAAAAAAAAAAAAAAAAGAAAGACCTGCACTGGAGCTTAAGGGATCACTTCAAACAACTGGACAGAACACTCGCACTTTTAATAAGGACAGGTACACTTGTAAAGAATGACTATGTGGTTGTGCTGTAAGAAACTGCCTGTATTGTATTGTTTGTCTTAAAAAGACATAGAGCCGCAACAAAACAGACCAAGGATGCCGTTCTTCGTTGGCCACAATATCCATCGAGAGAAAGACTTGTTAAAGGAGGACTCTTATAACCAAGTAATGAACCTTTTTGCAGAGGAGGAAAGAAGCATGGAGCAAAGTGATGGATTTCTATTTCAAACTGTGGTGTGCCAAATACTATTTTGTTTGCAAATTAAATGTAAAAATATTTTAAAACAATGAAATTGAATAATAAATGTTTAGAACATATTAAATGTCATTGCATTTTAAATGTTTACGCACAAACACGCAACAAAGCTTGTTGGCCCATTATCATCCAGCTTCACTGCTACACCATTTGGACACCATTAACATGGTATTTTTAGCATAAAGATTAGATTACTAATGCTTAACTGATGGACAGTACAAAACTATATACATTTTTTTGAAAGTTTAAAAATATTTGGGTGTAAATTAACATGTTACATTTATAAGTGAAGGCATTATGAAATATAAACACCTACATGCAGCTAAAAAGACGATTATCCAATTAGAAGCATAATGAGAATCACATGAGTCTCTCATTTGGGCTGCCAGTTTCAATACTGAACTCCAGGATTCTCTCTGATCTGAATCATCACTATGTAAACAACAGCACCTGCAGCCAATCATTAATCAGTGTTAGTGCGACCTCTGCAGCTCAGTGAGTGAATTCTGGAGGTTCTAAGGTTTCACATGAGGCCTGTCCATGTACTGAGAATGAGAAAAACTTGTATGTGTCCTCTATCTGCACATTAAGGCACTGGCAACCCCGGCTTGGTTGTAATACCATCTATAAAACTGTAGCAGCACAGGCTACTGAACTAGTTCAGTTTTTCAGATTTTAAGACCATAAAAAGGTATAGCGAATTTAACCATAACCAATCTTGAATTATCTGCATTTTGACAGTTAATAGGTAAACAACCATAGAAACCTGCCCTCCAGCTCAGTCTTAAACTATAGGCTCTTTATGACCTGGGATAGGTTTCCAGGCAGCATTGGGGGAGCAGAGATCAGCGTGCACACGCAGGACCTGCATCGGAGCCATAGCCATTTTAAAGATGTACAGGTAGGACAGGAAGAGCCGGGGTGAGAGGCTGGAGGTCTGTGAGATCAAGAGGTTCTGGAGGGCAGAGTGGAGCTGTCCGTCAACACACAGGAAGAAGGGCACCAGGTCCAGCACTTGGTGGAAACTGGACACAGGACACACACATGCTGGTAAAAAACATACTGAAGGGAGAGTGATGGAATGGCAGACATTCACACACTCAGAGAACATTTTGGATAACTTGTACCTGCGACTGTGCTTTGTAAAGTGTTAGTTGAAAATATGATTGTACAATTTCATAAGATAATAGAAACAAAATTATATTTTAAGTCAAAGTAATTATATTAATTTTATGTATAGGCTTTGATAATCATTGTACACAGTAATCAAATCAACAGATTACAATGACAACTTACAAGTGTCAACTTGAAACTCGATCAACAATAAAAATGCTAATTTATTGGCCAATGCGTCATTACTATTGAGCCCTGCAGAGGCATATGTAAGGTAATAAAGAAAAGAATCCCGAGCAATATGTAATAAAGATCTTCTGTCTACAAAGATGAATTCTTAGTTGTATGCAAGTAGATCTGTGGAAAACCTACATTTTGGGGTCATCGGTCTGGACCACCCGGAGGTAGCGACACAGCTCTCTGTACCTGCACAGACAGATGCCTTAGAACAAACCAAGTGGCATGATTACCATGGACTATGTATTACCTAAATAACTGCAGAGAACTAAATGCCTCCATGGGGTCTTACCTGGTACTTAAGTCGACTACAGCCACTCAAATCTGGGGATTTCATGTCCATTGGTTGGATTAGTCGACTAAAACTGCCAATACTATTATGCATCTCTATGTGTCTGACCCAAACTTTACTATCAAGACTACACACTAGGGATGCACCGATCCAGTTTTTTCTGTTCTGATACCAATGTTGATACTTTGGCTTTAAGTATCTGCCACTACCTAATATCAGGCAATACTAGAGCAGAGATTGAAAATATAATCCTTAACATTTACTTTAAACATAAACAGCATAAGGTAAAAAATGTATCCACCAAAATGCAGTATCAGCTGAACCGATATCTTGAAAGCCAATATTCGATACCAGTGCATTGGTGCATCCCTACTATACACCTGCACCGGAGTTCATGCAAAAAAAGTATACATTAACAATGTTTATAAAGACATATTGAACTTGTGAATCTCGAGTTAAATCTGCCTTTTTTTATATACTACAAAATACTAAATCATCAGCTAACTCACTCACTACTCCTTTCTGCTGTTGTCCCATATAAATCCTTATTATCTATTATTTATTTTTATTTTTTATGTTGTGTTTCCAGCAGGTTTATACTAAGACTATGATGGCACAAGTGATCTATATTTGAATCATTTTTATTTTATTTACATTTTTTGGAGTATAAATGTCATTTATTGCCTCTGATCAAAAAAGCAGTGATTACAAATTAAATATGGTTACTTCTTTATGTTTATGACAACAATGGAAGCATAAACTTCAATTTGTATCATTTTTTTTTTTTTTGTACATCTTTTTTTAACTATAATGATAAAAATTAATAGGAAACACTGCTAATGATTAGTGGAATAATACAAATTTTGGCTGACTATAAGTAAAGGCCTACAGTAGTGATGATTTGTATAGAGCAGTGCTTCTCAATTATTTTCTATCATGCCCCCCTATAAAGAAGAAAAACCTTCGCGCCCACACTCTGAGGACTGCAGGGACAGACCTCCTGCTGGTGCCCAGAGTCAGGACTAAACATGGGGAATCAAAGTTTCAGTTTTATGCAGCTAAAACCTGGAACAGTCTTCCTGAAGATGTGAGACTTTGACAATGTTTAAATCCAGGCTCAAAAAAAAAAAAGTTCTGTTTAGCTGTGCACATGACTGTAAGGTTTTTATTCTGCACACTTCTGTTTTAATGTTAATTTTATGGTAATTATTTATGTTTTGATTTGTGCGATTTTAATGTCTTTCTTATTCTGTAAAGCACTTTGAATTACTTTGTGTACGAATCGTGCTATACAAATAAACTTGCCTTGCCTTCTTGAGCTGCTCCTACCTGCCTTCGTGCTGCAGTCTCTCCGTCCTCAACTGCACCACATAAATGTGCTCCAGGAGGACATCCTTTTTGCCTTTTCGGTCTTTACGAAAGCCACACACGTTCTGTCCCCTGAGCACAGAGCCCAGCAACACATCGTCCCAGGGCCGGACAGACAGGCTGCAGAGGGGAGAGAGAATGGGAGGGGAGTGTAGAGAAAGAAAAGATAGGGTAGAGACACATAGGAGAGAGAGGAAAGAGAGAAAAAAGAAGAGAGGAGAGGATAGGACAGAGGAGAGAGGAGGGAGAAGAGGGGAAAAAAGAGTAGAGAGAAGATGGGAGTGTATTGAGAGGAGAGAGAAAGAGAGGAGAGGAAAGGAGAGAGAGGGAGGAACAAGTTGGGGGAGAAGAGGGGAGAGCAGAGAGAAGAGAGGATACCAGGAAGAAAGGATGGAGAAGAGAGAGAGGAGTAGGTCAGTCAGAGTACAGACACACTACAGTAAGAAGTGCCTCACACACACCTGGTCTTGAGGCTCTTGAGCTCAGCGGGCAGAGACAGCTTCTTGTAGAACTCCTGTAGTTTGTGGATGAATTCTGTTGTGAACTCGCCCATCACGATTTGTCTTTGTAATGACAAGATCACTCTGAAATAATAAGAGTTCACGTTTAGAATGTGCTCTACCCCCATGGGCAGACTGACAAGCAGCTGTGAGTCAACAACACAAGCACTATTGTCACAAACCTGGATGTCTGTATTTTTGGAGGCTCATACTTAAGACATAAATCCAATTCTCTTTTACCAATCAGTTTGAAATGTTCTGAAAGTTGCCTGTAAATGTCTCGCTCGAGGTTCAAGGAAGTACTGCACTAAACGTCAACGTTTGAAAGAGTTCATGACAAGCTTGTTTTTAAGTGGACCTATTCTGCAAGATCGACTTTTTAGAGCTTTTTAACCATGTTATAGTTGTTTTCTCTTCTCATTTACCCTCTCAAAGTTGTATTTGGAGTATTTTGTGATTGTTTGTGCAATCTTTAATTGCTTATTTTCAAGATGGCATATTGTCAATCTACCCGTTTCCACTGCCCCTGGTGCACACGCCGACTGCTCTGTACTTCAGTCTCCAATTTTATTTTCTTAAGCGGTGATATGTGTAGGATTTGGCAGCGTTACATAGTCATTTTGGTACAAATGAAAAAAAAAATGATGTGCAGCAATCCATAGAAGGTGCCGGCAGCTGAGACAATGTTTACGCAGACGTCAGCTCCCATTGGGCACTGCAGTTTTCTAACAAGGAAGTCAGCGGACTTGTTTCTTTTATTAAGTCATTTTAGATGAATATTGTGATTCAAAATGTGCAAATTACAGCATAATGATCCATAGGTGTCATAGATTATAACTATATAGCAGACACAAGCACAATATGTCTTCTTTAAATAAGCCCCCCTTTTTTATAGGTATTAAATATTTGAAATTTGAAAAAAAAAAAAAAAAAAAAATTGATAAATAAATAATTAAAATAAAAATTCACTATAGCTCCAACCTTTATATAGAGGCAAGAGACACAACCGTATATAGAGGATCAGACTGTAGACTAGAGTTGTCAAAAGTATCCAAAATCAGATACTAAAACTAGAATCAAAATTAGATTCACTTGAGCAGGTATTAATACTAAGAAAGTCAAATTCACAGGACAGAAATTAACCATTTCTAAATAGCTTTAGATAAATCTTGAACTGTATCAGAAGTATAAGACACATAGACTAGTATATGCCCATGGACCACTATGGAACCTAACTGGACACCTGAGGTATTAAAACAGATATAAGGACACATGGGAATATAAAATAAACTACTATGATTTAATAATGAAAATCACATTCTATTGTCTAAAGAAAGATTGTTTTTATTAAGTTTGTCTGCAGTAGTGTTGCTATGATACTAAAATTTCAGAGTCCTATGAGAGAAATTGCATACCTGTTAATTAGTTCTGTTCTTGCTACAGCAGCATTAGACATAGGAGTCTGTAGTGCAAATGTGCTGTGGACATGACAAAACTATGTTAGAGTCACTTATCTAAGCTATAGTGGTCTGTGAGAATATACACTACCAGTCAAAAGTTTGGACGCACTTTTTCTTTTTCTTTATTTTCATGATTATTTACATAGTAGATTCTCACTGAAGGCATCAAAACTATGAACAAACACATATGGAATAGAATAACCCTAAAATAAAAGACTTAGATATTAATGTTTTTTTTTAACTAGTCACCCTTTGCTTTGATCACTGCTTTGGACACTTGGCATTTCTAGACCACAAGAGCACAGCTGTGAAGTGAAAACCATTTCAGGAGACTTCATTGTGAAACTCATTGAGAGAAGACCAGGGGTTTGAAGCACTGTCTTACAAAGCAAAAGGTGGTTATTTTGAGGAATTTGGATATAAAATATAAAAAAATATTTGTTATTTAAATGTTTTTCTTTGCTACGTAATTTCATATATGTTAAACCATATATTTGATGTCTTTCATATGTATATAAAATGTAGAAAGGCAGATGAATAAGAAGGCGTGCCCAAACTTCTGACTGGTTGTGTATATGGAGAGAGCAGTACCCAGACACAAAGTAGTGAGACACAAAGGCCTCTGCGGCCCCCAGCTGCATGATGGCCCCCGCTCTGTTGTCCTGTCTCTCTGCCAGGTCCAGGAAGGAGCCAACACACTCGTACACCGGAGTATAACTGTAAGACAACCATACACTCACATGCAGGACTGTACATCTGAACATTAGTGTTACAAAAGACACTGCATCTCCCTTCACCCCATCACCACTGTGGACTCTTTCCGCTTCCTGGGCACCTGCATCACCCAGGATCTCAAGTGGGAGCCGACCATCAGCACCCTCATTAAGAAAGCCCAGCAGAGGATGTTCCACCTACGGCAGCTGAGGAAACTCAAGCTGCCGGTCCAGATGATGGTGCAGTTTTACACTTCCATCTTTGAGTCCATCCTCACCTCCTCCATCATTGTGTGGTTCGCTGGGGCCACTGCCAGGGACAGACAGAGACTGCAGCGCATTGTGCGCTCTGCTGAGAAGGTGATTGGCTGCAGCCTTCCATCTCTACAGGACCTGTACGTCTCCAGGACTCGGGGGCGAGCAGGCCGTATAGCAGCTGACACTTCTCACCCTGGACATGGACTATTTGAGCCACTTCCCTCTGGCAGGAGGCTACGGTCCATTGGGACCAGAACCTCTCGCCATAAGAACAGTTTCTTCCCCTCTGCTGTTTGTCTCATGAACACTTTATAATATCTGCACTAAACTGGACACTTAATAACACCGGTCACTTTAATAAGCCATGTTTACACTGTTGTTTTGATGCTGCTGTTGTATATATTTTCTCCCTTTAAGTATTTCATTCAATTTTTTAAGCATATCTTTTTAACTTTGTGCATGCCCTTATTTGTATTTGTATTTGTATTTATTCAGTGTGTTTATGTTGCACTTTTTCACCAAAGCAAGTTCCTAGTTTGTGAACTGTGTTCACAGACTATGGCAATAAAAGTCTTCTGATTCTGATTTATAACAATGGCACTGATACTTACTCATGGACCCGGCCTTGTGCTGTGGGGCTGTATTCTTCTGCTGGTTTTCCGCTCAAATAGGCAGAGAATCTTACAGTCAGCTCTTTTTTGAACCTCTGCAGCAATATTTCTGAAAAGAAACCCGTCAATTAAGCAAGAGGTAAAAAAGCGTGATGTGATGGCTGCCAGCTCACCACATGTTTTACTTTACAAAGGCGTACACTACCAGTCAAGTCTGGACACATCATCTTGTTCAGTGTTTTATATACACAGAAGACATCAAATATGTGAAGCAAGATGTATGGAATTATGTAGCAAGGAGTTAGATAACTCAAATATTGTTTATATTTTATATTCAAATACTCAAAGTATCCACCTTTGCTTTGTTAGCAATGTGGAAAACCCTTGAACTTCTCCCAGTGAGCTTTATGATAAAGTCTCCTGAAATGATTTTCACTTCACAGGTGTGCCTTGTCAGAGTCAAGAATTCCTAAAAGTGAAAAAGGGTGGCTATTATTAAAAATCTATAACAAGTTTTGAGTTATTTTGAGTGTATTTTTTGCTTACTAGATTCCATATGTGTCATTCATAGTTTTGATGCCTTCAGTGAGAATCTACAGTCACGTAAATAAAGAAGAAACATACTGTATTTTCTCGACTATAAGTCACACTTTTTTCATAGTTTGGCTGGGGGTGAGACTTGTACTCAGATGCAATTTATATGTGAAATATATAGGGTTTTTTTCTTCATTATTATGCATTTTTTGGCTGGTGCCACTTATACTCCGGAAAATACGGTAAAGGAAAAAGTGTGTCCAAACTTTTGGCTGGTAGTGAATAGTCTGGACCAGGGGTCTTCTCTCAGAGTTTCATAGATGTGAAATGTTTCATAGATGTGAAATTATGGGTGGATTAACTCAAATCAGATAGACACAGTCCATGTCAACACTAAGACTGCAGCTTACGAGAGCAGTGCCTGCATGCCTGAGGTGTAGGCTTGTAATTACAATATCAATACATGACAGATGGAACAATACATTTTGAGGCTCAATATTTATCGCGTGTACAATTTCTTTGCAATAATGGGGAGATTTTTGTTATTTGTAATACAGTAAGTTTTGAGCTCTAAAGGTTAAATAAATTATTCTATGGCTAATTATTGGTTCAATCTGCTATTTATTTGTAGCAGCTCAAGCCTTTTAATGATACGGTGTATTCAGTATAAAATAAGTTTACTGGGATTATCCTGCTTTGTGTCAGTGGCATAAAGTAGTTTCAACATTATATTTTATCATAACATTTCTCTGTAGCAATACATCATGTTTCATTGTGTTTTCTATCATGACAGGCCTACTGAAGTGGTATCTGTGTGCCTGAGGTGGTCCTGAGCTAGTACCCGTGTGCTTGAGGTGTTCCCGTGGTAGTACCCGTGTGCCTGAGGTGGTCCTGGGGTGGCACCTGTGTGCTTGAGGTGTCGTTAAAGTGGTATGTGCATGCTTGAGGTGTTCTTGAGGTGGTACCCGTGTGCTTGAGGTGTTCTTGAGGTGGTACGTGCGTGCTTGAGGTGTTCTTGAGGTGGTACGTGCGTGCTTGAGATATTCCTGAGTTGGTACCTGCGTGCCTGAGATGTGAGTCGATTTCACATAGCGTCAGGTTAAAGCTCTGCAGACCTCCGAGCAGGCTGCTGTTCCTCTGATTGTTCCAGAAGGTGCTTCTCTTGTGGCTATTGCAGTGACACACTCCACTGTAAGTCCACACCTTACACTGGGACACACAATCACTTTAGTCTCTGTCCCTCTCAAATGTGTCAATTCATGTACAAGCAGGAGGTATTGAATAATGGATATTATCACAATTGATGTATTGTTAAAATATTATCTATCATCAATGTCATCTAGATAATAAAAATTAAATAAAACCAAGACAATCATTTTTGTCAATATTGCCAACCCCTAGTCAACTGACAATCAAAAACATTGAAAGCTATTGTTTTCATACACAAAATATGGCATACTCCTGAGCGAGTATTGCTTTACATAGACATAGCTGGTACCACTCCAACATTTTACACCAAAAACCAACTCAAAGAATATCAGAATTTCAAAGAACCTTTAAGACTTCAGAATACAACAGGTTTTGCGCTAAATAGACCCACCTGTGAGGCTGGCTTGTCGCAGATGTAGCAGAAACACTGTTCACACATGAGTTGGTTGTTGTCTATGGGAGTGCTGATCTCACACTCTGTCGCCCTGAACTCCACAGCCAAACACACAAACAGGTTCATATACAGTAGAGTTGTCAAAAGTATCGGAAATTGGGTACTAATTGATACTAAAACAATTGAAACTAGATAGATACTGTTTGTGTGTGTGCGTGCACGTACATAAAGGGCTGTATGGGGCAGTCATAGCGAGCGTGGGGCAGTACGTCAGCACAGCGAGAGAATGTCACCACCATGTCCTCCTCCATGGCACTGCTGGATAATACACTGTCTGAAATAAAGGAGGAGTTTGAGTATTGTTTGTAGGGCCAGAGGTGGGTAGAGTAACCAAAAATTTTAAGACTAACATTACCTCAAAAAAATACAATTCAAGTAGAAGTTCAAAGTAGTGGTCCAAGAAATTACGGTACTCAAGTAAGAGCCACTTCAGAGTAATTTTCAAACGTAACATCTGATTTATAATTTGAAGCTTACATAATTTGAAGGACAAAACATAAAAACATGCACACAATCTGATATTATCAAAGGATAGACCCAAAAATAAGACAAACTAAATCATATCTAAAGGAGCGGTGCAAAAAACACTAACGTTAAAATCATTTCATATTGTCAACAAAAAGCTTTTGTCACTTGTAGAATTACTCACAGACGGAAGAGGAACCATAACTTTTACTCACTACTGTTATTACAATGAAAATATTACTCAAGTACAAGTAAAAGTATTCTGCTAGGAAAGTGCTTTGAAAAGTAAAATTTCTTTAAAAAGTTACTCAAGTAAATGCAACTGAGTAAATGTAATAGAGTACTACCCAACTCTGATTAGGGTTGCACAATATACAGAAAAAGTATGAATATCGCACGACTGGCTGACACAATTATTGATATTGTAAAAAAAAATATATATATATATATATATATATATATATATATATATATATATATATATATATATATATATATATATATATATATATATATATATATATATATATATATATATATATATATATATATATATATATATATATATATATATATATATATATATATATATATATAATATATATATATCCCACACATATATATATATATGTGGGAGCATGGGTGACATAGGCTTGTTGGCTGAGCATTGGACAGAATCTTAAAGCTGACCAACAAGGGGGGTTGGAATAGTGCCTGAGAGAGATCATTAAATTACTCAAACATGCATGGATAAAACCACTTCAGGCATGTTTGAGATGAGGAAACAACATTACAACATGGCAGAAAGCTCCAAAAAGTCGATTTTGCATAACACCTACTAAAACTGCATATTTAAACTATTGACCATTGGGGAAGTCTTTTATGAATGAGCCAAAACTGATTTAATACATTTTTCCCAGCCCTATATGATGAATATGTATCATTGTTTTACATTAGTTCAGAGGCAATTTGTGAAGATAACTAGAAAAAACAAAGTTAAACACACACACACATACAAGAAGTAATGCTGAATTATAAAAAGGAATCTTCTCCCTGTTAAAAGGTCTTACATTGTGCAAAATCGATTCTTGTGAGCTTTAAGCCACATTAGAATGTTGTTACATCAAAAACATACCTGGAGTTGTGTTTTGTTTCATTAACAAATGTTTGAATAATAATTAGCCTGTCTACATCTCCAAAGCTTTGAATTGTCTGTTCCACCTTGTCATGAAGCGGTAGTTGGTTAGTAGAGATTGTCAATTCCAGGTTTCCAATTATCCACATTATTCTAGTGATGGTGCTGTTGTGGAATTTTTAGTAGTAAAAAACTTAATATAAAATCAACAGAGAAATTGTCTTGAATCAAAGAGTCTGGTTTATTAAATCAATTGTGCGCTCAATCATCAAAGAGCTGTTGTCCCTATCGAGGTGTTGTGTCGCCCTCAGCTGACAAATGAACATGCATACAGTGTCATCAAAACAATAGTACCAGTTTTGTCTAGTTCAAGTGGCTCGAGGCCACTGGACACATCTTCCCGTAGGCTCCAAGGGCTACCAAACAAGAGATACACCCATACATAACAACAGATGGTATTACGAAGATTGGGTTAAAGAGATCGTTAACAGTAAAGATTTATGGTAAAGAAGGCCATAACAGTGCATGGAATTTAAAAACACAGTGTAGAAGTTCCTGTTTTACCATGTGACATCACAAGGTGGAACAAAATATTCTCTGTTTGAAAGATGAATTCTCCTAAATTTGCAGGATTTGTGTGTTTAACATACACACATATAAACAAAAGTCCAGGTATATTTTTGATGAGGAGGCAAAATTGTAACATAGATCAGAAGATGGAGTAATATGGGCCCTTTAATCACTCATTTGACAAAATAAAAGTCATATCAAAATCATGACTATTGTGCGAATTAGACAAGCTTTATGGTTGCTAGGTAACACTCAGTAAAATTATGAACTTCAACAAAACTGTTAGACTACAGAATTCAGAAGAAGACTCTTTTTGCAAAGTTTGAAAATTATGTTAACTATTAGTAATGTGACATTTGGGATTGAGTGGGCTCTTTTGAACAGTTCTTTAACATGAACAGCTGGAGCAGGATCACATTTTTGAAAAAGAGTTGAGCCTTTTTCTTTCTAGTTTTTGTACTGATTAACACTGAACCAACACAAGAATCAGCACAGAAGCAGAGCAGGTGACAGGAGTGAGAGCACTGTGCACAAAAAACATATTTGGCATCTTAATAACAGTTAGCTTTTTAAATTATTATTATTATTGTAGTGTAACATTTATTTAGATTATGCATAATTTCGTTTGGTGAACACACTCTCAGGTTGAATCATTTTAAACAAATCTTAGCCTTGGTCATTTTTCTCTGTGATTAGTTTGTAAATAAAATTAGTTCTCACATTGGCTTCTGTCAGATAAACAAAGGAGGAGGAGCCAGTCTTTTGAATGGCTCTTTGACATGAATAGATCCAACAGATTTGGATCCCATAAAAGTGCAAAGTCCCATCATCATTAACTATGTTTTAGTGAAGTGAAAAGTCTAACCTGTCATACGCACATTTGTCACTTATGATTATTCAAATCACAATAACAATCAAACACAAGGAATAGGAATTAGGCGTTACCTATATTCTTGTTGACAGGCTCCACCTCCACAAACAGCACAGACGCCTCTTCTTCCTCTGGCTCATCATCATCACTCAGAATGATGACCTCTGCATTGTCCACTGTGCTGCACATCATACGTCTACTTCGACAGAGACAAGGAAAAAGCATTACAGAGGCATAGGGATGTGTGTTTGCTGAGGCGAGAAATTCCAGAGCTGTGGAGCTGCGGTCTGGTCTAGAAGGCTCCTTTCTCCCATGGTTCTCCGTGCTGTGAAGATGCTGCGTTGGAGTGTGGAAGGTCAAGAATTCTTTTAGGTAAAGAGTAGAGATAGACCAATAACACTTTAGTGAGCAAAGAAAACTACACAAACAATGAGTACAGCTTTAACTCAATGGAGACTGTCAAGTTACAGGTCAGACCTTTGGAGAGGCAATCTCACTCATTGTAAAAGAAAGGGAGTTGTTCATGGTATTTTGAACAACAGAAAACACCTTATTGCCATACTGCGGAACATTCAAAGCAAAGCAGTAACATTTCCGTAGAGATAAAATGGTGATGGATTTCTTATTCCCCAAAACGTTACCTGTGCCTTTGACTTTTTTGCATAGGTTACTACATTGTTATAATAACCTGCACAAAAAGTAAGTGACATTGTAGGAATTTCACGTCCATATTTCAAAATAAAAGTGATTAGAAATACACAGATGACAACTTTTTAAATGTCTTACTGCTTAATCCTGGTTTAATTCTGGTCTAGTCCCGTTTTAGTTTAGGCTTCGATTCACGTAATTTTGACTGATTTATTCTGATTTGTTTTAAATATGATTTAAACCTAGGTTGGGCCTATATTTTTAAGTGAGAACTAAATCAATAACACAAGCTACATTAAACTTAAACAAATTGTTGTCAATATAAAGAAGGAAAAGATGTTATTTCAGTCAGCCCAAAGGTAAGTTTTACAAGGCAGTCGTTTAAAAAAAAAAACCTCGCTAAACACAACAACATGACACGCAAAATTATTACAACTCACTAATTACTGAAAATTAAACATCTCTATAATAAAGACTTACCTTTAAAGCTAAAAAACTTCAGTAACATCAAAGTAAACAGTGGACATGTTTCGCGCGCGGAGCCGTAACCCACACCGGAAATGACGTAAGAATTTTCCTCGTGACTTCCGTGTCTATAATAATAATAATAATAATAATAATAATAATAATAATAATAATAATAATAATAATAATAATAATAATAATAATAATAGGGATGTTCATTTATTTATTTTATTTTTTGCACACATGGTAGATATTTCCATATCCATGCGCTTCTATTTTGTAAAATTTTATTGCATTTTGCTTGTGCATTTGAAGAAAAACAAAATAAGCACAACTAAACTGTAGAGTTCATTGTAGTTTGTCTTTTTGCCTTCGTTCCTAATAAAAACATTTGGACAACAACAACAACAACAAAGCATTCAGTTTGCTGACATCTGCTGGTCTCGGGGTGACTGACAACATGCTCCTGTCCTTTTTAGTTTTGCTCATGAAATTGAACTTCTCAGAGTACATTATACTTTTAGCTTGCTTATTTGGATGTTCATCTGTTTTTGTTCATATATAGGATTTTCACTTCACCATTGGTTTAAAGTATATGAGTGAAGAGAGGACAGAGGATGCTGGGAAGTGACCTGGGTTTGCCCATTTATGATGCAGAGGCAGTTGTATTCCAGCTCCCACAACTTCTGTTTCGTTGCTGGGCACCACACTTCTCACACCTGTCTTGCTGTCAGTATTTGAAGTGCATGGTAATATGAATGTGAATGGTTGGTTTAATTTACATCTATTGGACTTGTCCAAACTTTACTCAGTTTTGACTATTAGTGTTCACCTCAGCAATGCTAGACTGCAATTTTAAGGTATGGCATGTTCCTGGCCTCTTTTCAAAAATAATTTTATGTAGTGGTGGAAAGGATTGTGTACAATTATGACTAAAAATCTTATATTGTCCTCTAGAGTACTATTTATAGTTGAATGCCATTTTAAAAGGATAAATCTGTTTTACAAAACATTACACTTGTACTCAGTGTAAATAATTACACCTTACTACCTGAATCTTTACACATTTACAGTAGCTTGCATATTTACTTTCCAACCCTAATTTTATGCAACCACACTAACGTCATACAGAGGTGGGTAGTACTCAGCTACATTTAGGTGAAAAACTTTAAAGAAACCACTTTTCTATAGCAGCATATTTACTCCTATTTTAGTTGTAAACTTACTCAGTGGGAAGAGTAACCACAAGTGACAAAAGCTTTAATAAAATGGATTTGAACATTTGCATTTCTTGCACTGCTCCTTCAGATATGATTTAGCACTTCTGGGTCTATCCTTTGACTTGATGTAATTGGAAGGACAAAACAGTCTAATAATTTCTTGGAACACTACTTTGTAGTTCTAGTTTAAGTAACGTTGCCATTTTTAACCTTAATACCACCAAAACTAGGCTTAGAGTGCATTTAAAAAAAAAAAAAAACAACTTTTAATGCAAATTTTATCCAAACTTTGCAAAAGTGAATCAATTTTTACTCGGTTTGTGCTTTGTGTAATATGCATTTGATTTCAGCTTCCCATTATCTTTTGAATGATAAGCAGCCCGCCAAAAGGCATTCAGTCCTGTCACCTGTCCCAAGTGCAATTTTTGGCTACTCAACCCCCTCTGAACCACCCAAACACATGAAAACAAAAACACAAGAGTATTTGAACTCAGACATGTGCGCTTTATTGGACTGATTTCTGCATGGCGTCTACACAAACCTCTGTCCACCTTTTAGACAAGGCAGACACTTTTACACAACACACTGACCAAGTATCCTTAAGGCTGAAAGTACAAAAACAATTCAGATTACATAATTTACATTTTAATAGGCAATACTACAGAGCAGTCGGGCATTAGGACCCAGAGGACAAGACCTTCATAGAGGCAAATAAGATTGTGAACAAAACATCTGGAATGACCGTGAACGACAAGGTTGCTCCCCACGCGGTTTGGGAACGTGTCCGGAGCCCATCGGCCCATGTGTTCTGGGGGCAGGTGGGGCCAGCTGTTCGGGTTCATAGCAGTGTGTGGAGGTGGTTTTTAAAAGGGGGAGACGGGAGTGGATGGGTGAAGGGGTGACAGTCAGTTTAGAAGCATTTCCTGTGCACAATGCTGGGGCCGGATTCATCATATTCCTGCTTGGAGATCCACATTTGCTGGAAGGTGGACAGGGAGGCCAGGATAGAGCCTCCAATCCAGACAGAGTACTTCCTTTCTGGGGGAGCGATGATCTGGAGAGGAGATGAAATATTAGGTTGATGGAGCAGGTGATACCATTTCTTTCAGCAGTAATCAGTTGATTTTAAATTGAATTCATCCCTGGAATTGCCAAATGATTCTAGTAAAAGGTGTAGAATCTACTAAAAAAAAGGTAGACATCACAAGGTGAAACTACATTTTGTGCTTTGGAGATGTAGACGATTAAGGGTTACAGAGAATTTACTTTTAAAATGGTTGTAAATGTACAACCCTGCAGCTGTTTTCATTCACACATGTTTAAGTAAAATTTTACGTTAAACTTCACATCTAGAACACTGTGGGAATTTATGTTGGTCTGTTATGACGATTACCTTGATCTTCATGGTGGTGGGGGCCAGGGCGGTGATCTCCTTCTGCATGCGGTCAGCAATTCCTGGGTACATGGTGGTACCTCCTGACAGTACTGTATTGGCGTACAGGTCTTTACGGATGTCCACGTCGCACTTCATGATGCTGTTGAAGGTGGTCTCGTGAATTCCACAGGATTCCATACCTATAAAGCAGTTCATTAGTCACAATATTTTACACGTGGTATATAGCCTTAATCCTCATGGAGGCAAAAATCATGTGTACATTTTCTTTGCACCATGAAATTTTGAACTCCAACTATTCCAAACATCTTTTATATTGAACAATAAGTCTATAGCAATTATAGCGACAGGCCTAGTCACTGGTAAAAAGTAAAATTTTTGCATTTTTCAATTCAGGAAAGCAATGGCATTTTGAATACCAAATGAAACTACACCAGTTATTCAATTAGTATTCAGAATATGCACTTCCATAATTTTCTCCCAACATTGCTAATGGACAATGATTGACTGTCACTTGCAACCAATTTGAAGACATGAAAAACACAATGTAATGTTTTGCTCTAGTAAATCCTTCAAATGTACTTACCAAGGAAGGAGGGTTGGAACAGGGACTCTGGGCACCTGAACCTCTCGTTGCCGATCGTGATGACCTGGCCATCAGGCAGCTCATAGCTCTTCTCCAGAGAGGAAGAGGAGGCTGCTGTGTTCATCTCCTGCTCAAAGTCCAGAGCCACATAGCACAGCTTCTCCTTAATGTCACGCACAATCTCACGCTCAGCTGGAAAAGATCACAGGTTAGTTTAGCAGATTGCCCTCTTAACTTGCTCTAGGAGAAAATGTTTTACACTTGACAAAGTATCAGCATCCATACATCTAGTGAGTGCTACCCACATCTGGTTATAGATCGTTACATTTAATGGAATAACTAAACAATTTTACTCTTGTCACTTGTAGACAAACTTGTACTTTTACAATGACAGAAGTTTTACATTTGTGTTTCCTGCACTGCTGCTTCAGATCATTTCATTTGTTGATTCTTTAAATAATGCCCAAAATCAGATTCTCTCCCCTCCCCCCTTCAAAGTTCAGCCCAGATATACAATTTGATGTTGCCACCTGAAAGCATTTGGGAAAACACTGCCCAAGATTAACTTTTTGGACCACTATGGCAACCCCTAGTAGAAACAGATACCATCAAAACACCATGTACACAGTTTAGTAGCGTTTAGGTCAGCTTTAAAAGCCACAGCACCACTTCCCCAGCACACCCAGCCCTGTGTACCTGTGGTGGTGAAGCTGTAGCCCCTCTCAGTTAGGATCTTCATGAGGTAGTCTGTGAGGTCCCGGCCTGCCAGGTCCAAACGAAGGATGGCGTGGGGCAGAGCGTAGCCCTCGTAGATGGGCACAGTGTGGGTGACGCCATCCCCGGAGTCCATGACGATGCCCGTGGTGCGACCAGAGGCATACAGTGATAGCACGGCCTGGATGGCAACGTACATCGCTGGGGTGTTGAATGTCTCAAACATGATCTGCAATGGAATATAAGGATTTACTATACAACTTTTCTGGTGAAGGATCTGGCACTTGTATGTAGGCCAATCACAATTACTATATTGGATATATGAAAGCTGGAGCAAACTTTCCATGTACTAGCGGGGAATTTGTTATTGCTAGAATACAAGGTTTGAATAAACAACTTCTACGACACTGGCAGAACAAACACTACATTTTGTGGTTAACCACAAATTTAAAATAATCCTGTGTTAGGTTTATCGTGTCAGTGGCATAAATTAGGTTCATTAGTCAGCATTTATGCAATGCTCTTCAAAATTTGATATTGTGACAGGCCTACCTGCATGTTGGAATGTTTTACTTTATCTGAAATGATCAGGCACCACCCACAAGTGCAAGTTCAAAGGTCAAATTTGTGGAATGGAGTCCATTTACAGTAGGTCCTAGTAAAGTATCAAAAATATAGATACCTGCTCAATTGAGTGTTTTGGAAAACAAACAAAAAAAAACTACAACCAACCTTTCCCCTTGATTGTGGGATTACACTGACAAGACCATGGGGCAATATAAAATACTATGATCTAATGAAAATCACATTTTATTGTCCAAGATTAACATTTGATGCCATACTGTAAAACATTCCATGCAAATCACCTCTTACTCAAGTGACTGACCAACCAACATGCAATGCCACTTAAAACTAAACTTTTGAAAAATTTAGTCAGTCAAGTCAAAGCCAATGGATTTGAGCAAAATTTCCCTTGCCCCAGTACAGACATTGTACAAGTGTCTGAGGTCAAAACAAGTCCACTGTACCATTTGCATTTGATTGCAAAGCATTTCATTGTCCGATAAGTGCGCTGTTGGCATGCTAGTTAGACCAGAGCTGTTTTGCGTCACAGTAAAGTAGAGCACTTTACACAACTCTCATTGTGGTGAATTAAAATGCTAGGAATGCATAAGGCAAGTGAGGAATAACTTTGGACCACTGCAAACTGTTTAAAATGGACTAGTTCAGTTTGGGGCATTAAAGGCGCTGTGCAAGAGTTTTACCATGTTAAAGCTACAAAATGTGCCCCACTAAAGCCTACTGTAAGACGACTCTTTGTTAAAATCTGACACTGTCCTGCACTGCTCCTCATGCAGTTAGAGTAATTAAGTCAGGTTTGACTAGTTCACACAGACCACTCCATGCCAACACGCACACATGAGATCCAGGAACCTGAGAGCGCCCCCAGGAGGTGAAAGATGATCTTAGAAAGAGGAAACCTGGAGGTCAAGGGGCAGGAGGAGAGACAGGCTCAGAAAGGCAGAAAAGACATCACAGCACACCAGGAAAACTGAAAATGGTCTAGTCAGACACAACTTGCATTTCCGATTGAACGACACTGAGAGGCTTTCAACTGCGCTGTGAGAAAATCTGCTTATAGACAGAATGGAGGCAAAGTGAAGTAGATCATAATCATTAGCTATTAAAATAAAACTGGTGCAAATATTAATACTCAATCTGGAATGGCAAAATGACAAACGAGTAGTAATTTCCTAGCCTCCATTGTATTTTAACATACTAGCATTTGTGGTAAAGTTTTGGATGCAATGAAGCCCTCTTACAGGGTCAACATTTCAGCATTGTCAACTTAGAAAGTACAATTTTGTATGCCAACCACCATTAACACAATACTCTAAAAAATCTTTTCTAACCAGGCTCTGATATCGCTTACATCATTTGCAAAAAACACTTTGTTTTCAATTATAAATGATCAAATTGTGAAACCACTTTGTTCCACTTCACTTTTGAAAGCACTTGTTATTCTCAAAAACAGAAAATTGCCAAATCTAGACCCAAGTTTGTAAAGAAATTATGGTCCCTCTGCAGTAAACAAATGTAACAAGCCTGGTTACCTGGGTCATCTTCTCCCTGTTGGCCTTGGGGTTGAGAGGCGCTTCGGTGAGCAGGACTGGGTGCTCTTCAGGGGCCACTCGGAGCTCGTTGTAGAAGGTGTGATGCCAGATCTTTTCCATGTCATCCCAGTTGGTAACAATGCCATGTTCAATGGGGTACTTGAGGGTCAGGATGCCCCTCTTGCTCTGGGCCTCGTCTCCCACATAGCTGTCCTTCTGGCCCATACCCACCATCACACCCTGTGCAGAGGAGGAGTTTTTAAAAGGTTCAACAATGGAAGTATATTCAAAGATGTGACACTGGCCATTATCGGTAGCCTATTCCCTCATAGCCAAAGATTTATCCACAACAGTTTTAATGAGGTTTTTGTACTGCTGGCAAATACAAGTCCAAATAGTAAAATAATTAATTTGGCCAAAGTAAGTCCAATAGTCAGAAAAGAAAGTTCAGCAGATAGCACAATGCACATGTGCACCCTGTACCTGATGCCTGGGGCGCCCCACAATGGAGGGGAACACAGCGCGTGGAGCGTCGTCTCCGGCAAAGCCAGCTTTGCACATTCCAGAGCCATTGTCAACGACGAGGGCGGCGATTTCGTCCTCCATTTTCTAGGAAACAAAAAGTTACAATAAAATCTTTAGTTGATGTGAAACCCTGTCATACATGAGGTCGGACGCTGGATGTCGCAATGGCGCAGTTTCCAGTTACATGCCAGGCCAAGGAGACAAAAGGCTTTTCTGCCTGGCTCTGGCCATGGCCATATAAGGCAAAAGTGAGCAGGGCTGAGGCACCGCGACAGCCCGGTCCGGGAACAGCGCAGCCTCCAATGACAGCGCGCACAGCCACTCCCTTCACCCGAGCATCAGTGCTCCTCCAGCAGCCACAGCAGCACAACGCTAGGCTCACACGTAGCTTCTCCGCTCATAAATGAGTCATCTCCCAGCAGTGTTTCATTACTTCACACCCTGAGCCGTTATCCATGCTTAAGCCGCTCCCGGTGCGGTGCCAAAGCGCGGTTGTAACCTGGAAGGTCAGACTTTTTAACGCAGACGGATTACACTAATGAAGTGATGACACGAGAGCCACTGCCTGGTACACGCCTCATAGAGCATGTCACCGCCACAGCCATTTCAACAAGGACACAGCCTACTTTTAGGTTATAGTAGTAATACGCAACTCGAGATCACATTCAAAGTTACCGAGGAGTGTACATACCATTCAAATAACACAGCAATTCAAATAAACTGTACATCTGCTGACATTTGCAGAACTTTTCATTGACTAAACTGAATGAATGACGCCCTACAAGTGTCCCAGCCTCTCAGAACTAACGCCACAACTCGATTAAAAAACAGCTCATCCTCCACATATCCGAGCGCAAACGCACGCACAATCCCGCTGCGTGTGTGTGCGGTGCCTTACCTCTGTGTGTGGGTTAGGGCTGCAGGAGAGCTGAGGAAGCTTTACTCCGGTGGTGTTTCTGTGTCCGTGCGGGACTGTGATGGGGAGACAACGGGCACACAGGTTTTATACGGCCTCGTCCTGCAGCCCCTCTCCATATAAGGCAAACTTTGGCCAGGGCGCTCACGGATTGGTCCAGACAGCTCCGGTGGGCGTGGCGGATGCAGATAACGGTGAGACAGGCGCAGGGAGTGATGGAGACTGTATGGTTCATATAGGACAAATGAAATAGCAGATGCTTTTTGGAGTTATAATACTAACTCAACTAAGCTATCCACTGTTTTTATGTTTTTATTTTTTTTTTAATTATAAGTCTTTTTGATTTGGCTGAAACCAATTTGCATATGTAGCCTTTAGCCTATGGAGACAACATCCTTATCCAGTTAAATGCTGTGTCTTATATTTATGTAGGCTGCAATTACTCATAATTTAGCTATTTCCAAAAAAAGTATGAAAATATATTGCAATTACAGTTATAGCTGCAAAATTAATAATTTCATAAAGGCTATTTTGAAATGTGTGAATTTTTTACTGAATATTTGTATGATAAAAGTTCTACCAAAAATGTGACCTGTAACTTGGCATAATGCACTTATAAGTAATGACATACTGCGGAACATTCCAGACAAACCAATCACATCTCCATGGAGACAAGAAGATGGCAAAATGCAACAGAAAAATTGTATAGTGCACCTTTAATTTTATTAGGTTTATTAGGTCATTAAACAATCTCTTATATCAATAATGAATAACACTGAGCTCTAAAACAGAATACAAAAAAGTCTGTGTAATTCCTCAGTCATTCAGGTATAATCCATAGTAAAAGAAAAATTCAAATCTGTCCATGAGGTTGAGAATGGATGAGTAGCGAAACGTCTTCACTCCTACAACTTTTTGTCCAGTTGACTAATTGGAAATGTATGTGTGTGTGTTTTTTTTTTTTTTTTTAACTACAATTCAAGATACTACTAAGATATTTTCTTTTTCTTTTTTTTCTTTCTTTTTTTTTTTTTTTTACAGTTTAAACATTGATTGAACAAAATAAAGGTGTTGGCATCTATTTTTATTTGTCCAGTCATAAGTATTGTGCAGTGTAGTCAAGTTTTAGCCCGTGTTAACATTATGGTTTCAAGGTAACAGTTATACCTTTATGTATGTCATATCAGCTGCCCATGTCCAACCAGGAAGTAAATTGATAAACTTCACCAATATTGAAAGACTACAAAAAAATTGACAATATATTTTTTTAGTAATATCTTAAATATAATTATGTTAACTATGTTTTTAGTGAAATGAGTAGTCTAATCTGTCATGTGCCCTTTAATACAATTTTTATCAGTTGTTTTTGCAGCCTCTTTGCAGCCCCTTAAAAAAGGTGATATAATCAATATTATAATGTTACGACAGGCGCATGAACCCAAACGTGTAGTCGACCAGTTATAAAGGAATTTTTGGATTTCATTGTGTTGTTTCATGTTTGGAAAAGTGCTTGGATTTGGAAAAAGTGCTTGAAAATGGTTGAAATGGTTTGAGGCATGTCCAGGCACAATGAGAGCTCTAGGGCGGTGTACTGATTAGGTTGTCACAATACTAACATTTCAAACTCAATTCAATACTACAGAATAGACTCGATTCTCAATACCAATTCTGATACCACAATGATATTAAAACACACACTTTCTTTAGACAATAGAATGTGATTTTCAACATGAAATCATAGTACTTTCTGTTATTTCACGCAGTGTTCTTATATCTGTGCAATCCCTCAGTTGTCCAGGTTGATTGGATATTTTTTCCTTACTGAGGGTCTAAAGTCAGGGGATGTTCTGGGACAGTTATCCATTTGCTTGTTTTCTAATGAATTTGGTTTAATCTGCCTGTCTGTTATTGATCAATGTCTGTTTCACGGTTGGGTTTTCTAAATTTCTATTAGTTAAATAATTTATCCCTTTATCCCCTGAGAGGAAATTGTTGTTGTGATTTTGGGGTTTACAAAAATGAATTGAATAGTAGTACATGGGTGTATATGATTCTATAGCCTAATTTTTTTCACTGGTTCACTTTGTGGTGGATTGGTACAGGCCGCAAGTGACTCAGCTGTCCAAAGTGAACCGTAAAGCCCAGTTTGATTGGACTGAAGCGGATCCTGGAGGTTAGTAACTCCCTGCGGGGTCTGGGGCCGGTAAGCAGATGATTGGACAAGAGAGAACACAGTCAGGTGAAAACAACACAGGAAAAGGCAGACATAAACACAAAATAATAATCTCTCACCAAAAGCATGTCTTCATTATAAAGAAGCTATTTTTATTTGTTTAAAGTTTTTTTTGGATACACCATATTATACCTGTGAGAATATTTGTTTTCTGCATTTGACCCATCCTTCAGTGCCGCTGGGCCACCTGTCAGGCGCAGTGGGACCCATCTCCAGATTTTGAGCTAGTCTTGGTCGGGATTACCTCAGCTGGAGGATTTGACCTATGGTGCCTGTTTTGGGTTGATGAGGGAAACCAGAGGGCCTAAAATAAACTCAGACAAACTTTATTGCTCTTTATTACTCAGTTACATTTACTTGAGTAACTTTTTTAAGAAATTGTACTTTTCAGAGTGCTTTTCTAGTAACATACTTTTACTCCTACTTGAGTACTATTTTTACTGAAGTAACAGTACTCTTACGTGAGTAAAAGTTGCTGACTCTCATTTGTCCTGGAGGAGAGCCCCCTCCTGCTTATTTACATGGAAATGTTGTTCCTTTGACAGAATTTGGGCATATTAATGACACTTACCCTTTACCCCATTGCCCCAGTATAGATAGGCCTATATTGCATAAGGAGCTCTTGAAGTCAAAATAAGTCTGCTGCATGTAGTCTACATCTATAAAATATTTTATTGTGTGAGAATCAGGAAATGGATGCTAATTGTTGTTTGCTTTTCACATTCTTAAGACTCAATCAGATAATAATAATATTGTAGCCACAGATGCAATAGGGCAGACTGATAGAAGCAATCTATCTATCCCTCCGACCACCACCAATCATTCACACACCACTTTTATACTAGGCAATGTGGGTGAAGTGTCTTGTCTAAGGACAACTTTGTCCAAGTGGGAACCAACCCTCTAACCTTTGGTTATGGGACCATTTCTCTAACCATTGAGGCATTGAGGTACAGTGTCTTTAACCTCCTCACCGTTTATGGGACTTGGATGTATGACATTTTACTATAACTGCATCACCATAGGCCCTTATTTATATATATATTTATTTCAGAATGTTTATGTTTTTTTAGTATATAAAACCCATAAAATAGACATTATTCATCTTGCCTTTTATTTCAGTAAATTTCTGCTGTTTTGAATGCTCTGCACAGGGAACTCCATGGACCCATCCCATTCAAATATGATGGAAATAAATTGTGTATAGTGGGACTCCTGTTGGGCAACCAGGGACTTCCTCACGAGGAGTGTCCAGACATGGTGAGCACTGTGTGTGTGAGCAGTTTGCTCATTGTAGATAACTTCAGCACCTCGTTCTGGGCTTGTGGACCAGTGCACACTGGGCAGCCCCTGTTTTATGCGTCAAGTATAATGTATCCTAATCCCTATTGTCACTACGTTGTCCTGTTTCTGTTTTCAAATGTGTAAGGTTTAGTCCAACACACAGAGCTTTCAGTCCCTGATCCCAAACTGTTAATGGAAATCATACACTTGGAAAATGCCTCATGTTCTAATGTTGATGATTTCTTGAACTCTGTGACTTCGATAGTTCTGAATGATGTGGACTCTATTGTCCTGATGAGGAGTTAAAGATAAGCAGCACGTTCCATGGAGGAATGATGACTCGGTCAGGGCACAGAAAAGGGAGTGCCGGAGGGCGAAGTGGGAATGGCGCAAGTCAAAGCTCCAAGTTCATTATGAGATTTACAGAGAAAAGATGCACATGTACAACCACAGTTTATGTAGAAGAAGGGAGAGGTATATTTCTGACATTATTGAAAGTTGGAGTAACAACTCTCATGTTTACAACACTAAACAGGCTAACAAAGCTTTGAAAACTGTGCTTATCAAGCCTCTCTTAAAGAAGAGCAGTCTTGATGCCACGATATTGAACAACTACCGACCCATCTCAAATCTGCCGTTTTTAGACAAAGTCCTTGAAAAAGTTACTTACCAACAGCTTATTAACTTTCTTCAAATGAACAACTACTTTGATGATTTCCAGTCAGGTTTTAGACCCCACCACAGCACTGAGACTGCTCTTATCAGGGTGATAAATGACATCCACCTGAACACTGATGCAGGCAAAGTCTCAGTCTTGATCCTGTTAGATCTGAGTGCTGCTTTTGACACTGTGGATCATGGGATCCTCTTACAGAGACTAGAGGACTGGGTGGGCATCTCTGGTACGGCACTAAAATGGTTCAAGTCCGGCGTAGAAGATAGGGAGTACTTTGTTGAAATTGAAAATTGGAGTGCCCCAGAGGGCAATTTTGAGACTCCAGATGCAGTAATAATGTGTCCTACCACAATGATGCAGATGACACTCAGATCTATGTCTCACTGCAGCAGGGGAATATGGACCAGTGGTTCACTCTGCCACTGCATCCAACAGATCAATGTGTGGATGCAAAACAACTTTCTCCAGCTAAAGTGAGACAAGACTGAGTCTTTGTCCCATATAGTCTTTGTCCCACAGAAACTAAGAAAAAGTGTTAGCAGCCACCTCCAGTCTCTCCCTCTAAAACCTTCAAATCAGGCTAGAAATGTAGATGGACTCAGACTTGAACTTTAACAGCCACCATTGCACCATCTAAAAACATTGCAAAAATCAAAGGTATACTGTCCAAACCAGACTTGGAGAGACTTATCCAGGTATTTGTCTCCAATAGGTTAGACTAGTGTACCAGCCTGCTCACTGGCCTCTCCAAACGAGCATTGAGACAGCTGCAGTACATCCAGAACACTGCTGCTCGGGTCCTGACCAGAACCAGGAATTACTTCACACATGTGTCCTGTGCTCAGGTCTCTGGCTCCTGTGGCTCAGAGAATAGACTTTAAAGCAGCTCTGATTGTGTATAAGTCTCTCCATGGCCTAGCACCAAAGTACATCTCTGACATGCCAGTGCCATATGAACCATCTGAAGATGTGAGACAGGCTTCAACTTTGACAATGTTTAAATCCAGGCTCCAGATGGTTCTGTTGAGCTGTGCAGATGACTGAAAGTTTTATTCTGCACACTTTTTAAATGTTCATTTTATGATGATTATTTGTGATTATTTATATTTTGATTTGTGTGATTTTAATGTCTTTCTTATTCTGTAAATCACTTTAAATTACTTTGTGTATGAATTGTGCTATAAAAATAAACTTGTCTTGCCTTGCCTTTATGTAGAATCGACCACAGCATACTGTCCTCACTATTCCCTAGTGAGGGTTTGTAGCACTCCTTTCCATCACCACTGCGGCTGCACACAGCTCTATGAGCTCATAAACAGGTGTAAACAAGTGTAGAGAGCTCAAAGACAAGGGAACGGGTTTGGTGAAAATCGCACCAAGACTCCTACACCTCTATTTGGCTGTGGACCGGAGCACGGTCAGTGTCCTGACCAGCAGAGTTCAGCTACGTGCAGAAGTGCATAGGGGTCATTCCCGGGGAAATGATGCAACAGTTGTTAATGTTTAACTCCACCGTGTATCCTTATATATGTGGTAATATTGGAAGTGCTCCAATGTGTTTTTAATCCCCACACACCTAAACTAGATTAATTTGGATTTGCCAATCTTCATTGAATTAAAGGTAAAAGGTAGATGCTAACTTGAAAACTACCACTACATGACATCACAAGGTGGAACAGAGCATTTTGAGCTTTGGAGACATTGACAGACTAATAAACTGGGATTGCTCATATGTGAATGAAACAAAAAACAACTCGAAGTATGTTTTTGTTGAAGTAACAATGTTCTAACACGGTTTAAAGCTCACAACAGTCAACTGTGTGTAATGTAGGACTTTTAAACTAGTCAAGACTTTGAAGAGGCTATTTACGTTCTCCTTTTATTCATATTATCCAGAGAAAGTGTGCAGAACCAGACATGACATAACACTAATCAGGTCGTGGTGGTGCGTTCACAGTGCGCCGGTAAATCTCCTTTCTGTCGTCACGGGTGCTGTAGTTTGCATATGGGAGTGCCATTTACCTCTGCTGACCTGATAAGGCGTGAGGTTAGGAAAGCATACCTATATTTGGCAGTGTTTGGAGCACGATGTGAAATTGTAAAGAGGATGAGTAACAAAGAGCAGTGGTTTCTTATCAAAGTTCTATGATTGTGCAATGAGAAGCTCAAGCAAGGGACATCATCATCTCCCAAAATATGTATTATTATTATTGTTGTTGTTGTTGTTGTTGTTGTTGTTGTTGTTGTATTAATAATAATAATAGACACAAACATAGAGCGATGCAAGAAACACAAATGTTCAATCATTTCATATGGTCAACATAAAGCTTTTTAGACTTACTCGAATAGGAGTAAAAGTATACTGCTAGAAAAGTACTCTGAAAAGTACAATTTCTTTAAAATGCTACTCAAGTAAATGTGATTAAATGTAACTGAGTACTATTTTGATTTCAATAAGTAATCTCTTATCGCAGTATTAAGATAGTTATTACTGAAAAAACTAAACAAAAACAAAACAACTTGCAGTGTGGAATGTTTTTTTTGTTTTTGTTTTTTTTTTTAAAACAATTTCAAATTCATTAAAACTGCTTTACTCTTAATGGTCCTAGATCATGCAAAACTGACTCTTTGTGAGCTGTTAAAATGTTTTCACCTTATCAGAAACATACCCCGAGTTGTCTTTTGTTTTATGAGATAGAAAGTTCCAGCTGAAATTATCCAAATGATTCTACTGAAGGTATATGGCATTTGAAAACACAGTGGAGCACTTCCTGTATTACCACATGACATCACAAGGTGGAGTGTTTTCTATACCTGAGTGTAAATTCTTCTGGTTAAGATAGATTCCCTATATATTGCAAATGCTTATAATTGAGACAACTGTCTAAAGGATAAGTATTTTGTTGGAAATAACGGACAGAGAAACTACTGACAGAGACACCAGTTTTATCTATTCAGATACTTTGTTTGCTATGAATCATGGGAACATAAGTCCCTGACACCAGCCCAGACAGTAAATATCGTCATCAAAAGAGCAAGTGAAGCATTAAAACCCACACTGTTTCTGTCATGATGCAGTATCATAGTAGCAGAAAAGGCTAAGTGGGCACAGTTAAAAGTCAAACTAAAACATGACTCACAGTTTAAAATCAGGCACAGGCCTTTAATGTCATACTGTGGAACATTCCAGGTAAAGCAGTAGTGTGTCTAAACCTGTCAAAACAGAGATAAACCTAGATTAAAACATTTATAAACAAGGTTGAAACTAAACTATTTAGAAATAAAACAGACACAAGATAGGAACAAGCAGGCCTAAAACATGTCCACACTAAACCAGGTCTACCCAGGACTGAATGTTTAGCCTAAACTAAGGCCAGGATTAAAAGAAGGTCTTACCTGGCACAAATTTTCAAATCATGCTGATATAAAAATTGAAATACAATCACAACTTAACCTGGGTTGCCAGTGACTTGACCTGTGATGATTGGATAATCCTGTTGGCAACCAAAACACCAAATTATAACAACCACTTTTTCTACATATACTATTAAAGGTTAGGGTTATTTCTCCTGCTGCAGAATAGATGTTAACTAGTCTAAGGCTGACTTGGGTACAATGCATTTAAGTCAATAATAATAATTTAAAGCTGTGTTTCCTGGGTTACTTCCTAACTATTTACCAATCCACCCATCTAACCCTTCACCAACCCACCACCCACCTAACCCTTCACCAACCCAGCACCCACCCAACTCTTCACCAACCCAGCACCCACCTAACTCTTCACCAACCCAGCACCCACCTAACTCTTCACAAACCCACCACCCATTTAACTCTTCACAAACCCACCACCCACCTAACCTACCACTTGGTTTAGTTCTAGTCTAGTTTTGGTTTACAGCTGATTTAGTTTGATGCTTGAAGCCTGGTTTAGTCCTGGTTTAGTTCTAGTTTAGTCTTGGTTTAGAGCTGATTTAGTATCATGTTAGGACTCTGGTTTAGTCTTGTATTAGACCAGGTGGTTTAGTCCTGGTTTACTTTTAGTCTAGTCTTGGATTACAGCTGATTTGGTCTAATGTTAGGACTATTGGAGTTTGGACTTTTGGTTTAGTCCTGGTTTAGTCTTGGTATAGTTTTGTTTCAGTCCTGGTTTAGTCCTGATAAATCTTCAGTTTAGTCTTGGTTTACAGTTGATTAAATCTTATGTTAGGATCCTGGTTTAGTCCTGGTTTAGTCCTAGTTTAGTCCTGTTACATTCCAGCGTAGTCTTTGTTTTCAACTGATGTAGTCTCATGTTAGAACCCTGGTTTAGTTCTAGTTTAGTCTTGGTTTAGAGGTGATTTAGTCATGTTCAGACCCTAGTGTTGGTTTAGTACTAGTTTAGTCCTGGTTTGGTTCTAGTCTAGTCTTGGTTTAAAGCCAAGCATAGCATAGGATCAGATGGGGGGGGGGGGGACATGTTCTGGAGCAGCTTGGGACAGGGGACATGGGACAGTCCCACCTCTGGGCCGGAACAGAGACTAGTCCTGCCTCTGCACAAACATACCAAGTATAGTCCCGGGCTTCCCTTTAACAGCTCCTTTGGATGACGTCCATATAAGGAGACAGAGGAGCAGGTCACATGGGGGGAAGAATGCAGCGGCCGGATCACGTGATCAGACCAGGAAGTGAACGCTCGTCCCTTTTTAAGGCCTGTCTGTGAGAGAGGGAGAGGAGGAGACAGGACTAACTATGTGTACTGAAGTAAAAGTATTAAAAGTCAAACAAAGTCCAAAATTATTCATATCATTTTTTTGTTTTTAAATCTGTTCTGGCTGGGAAAAAAAAAATGGTTTAGTTCTAGTCTAGTCTTTGAATTCAACATTTTTTCCCAAAGTAATAAATCTGTCCTGGCTGAAAAAAAATGAGGCAACAAAGTCAATAAGAACTGTTGGACATTACTATCTAGTGAGAAATTTGTATTTATTTACTTTTTTGTAAAATGATACATTCAATTTTCTCAACAATCTCTGGCACAAACTTTATTTTTGATCAAAAAATAAATTGTTGAAAGTAAAAACATGTGAAATGACTGACACGTTTTTACTTTCATCACTAAAAATTGGGAGTAAACTGGGACTAAACCAGGACTAGGCCAGAACCAAAATAAGTCTCAGTACTGAACATGGCTTAAACCAGAACCAAAGCATTGTGCACCCTAAAAGGCAAATTTATTAAGCTTAGTTTTTAGTAATGTATTTGCTGTAGTACTACCATTGACTACAATTATAGTACTAGTATTTACTGTAATTTTCTCCTTGGTTGTAACGCCCACTACTACTATTACTACTAATTTTACTACTACTACAACAACTACAAATATTTAGAGGGTTGCACATCTTCATTTAATGAAAATATCAGGGCAAATATTCACATAGTTTTTTGACATGATACCTTCCGTAGAGCGTTTAGAAGCCATACCTGCACAATAGACTGTATACAGTAGTTACTTTAAGCCCAATTAAGAGTTTTTACTATTACTACTATTTCCACCAACACTGCAACGGCAAATACTGTCTACAAATTCTAAAATACTACCATAATTTAACTACTAGACTAACTACTAACTACTAATTTCCTGTACACTATTAATAACACCAGTACTCATACCACTGCCACCATAGCCAAATTTGTGCTACTACTTGTACTATGTTCAACCCTAAAGTACATTCTCTTCAAGCAATATTCTGATGCCTCCTACTTTTAGCAGTATATTTAATCTTACTTTACCAGCAGCTATGATAACGTGTTTAAAGTATTCAGAATACTTGGATACCTTACTCAACTCTTGCTAAACCAACTTTGTCATGTTTTACTCAGCAGGTTTGACCCCATGACTAATCTATGTACACACACACACACACACACACACACATGCACGCACTCACATACACACCCCCACGCACCCCCTCATACACACAGACACTCACACACACACCCCCACACACACAGACACTAACACACACACGTACACACACACACACGCAGACACACACTCCCAGTCCAGAGGAAGTCAGGCTTTGGCTCACCATACGACCAAATATGGACAAAGGCAGCAGGTACTCTTGCTTTTGCACTCATCTCTTACCAGCAGAGGAGAGTAGTACTTTTACTTCTAGTTGAGTAATATATTTGAAAGTGTAACTCTTATTTGGGTTAAAGTTTTGGTTACTCCTCCTACTGTGAGTAATTCTACAAGTGAGAAAAGCTTCATGTTGACAATATGAAATGATTTGAGCATTTGTGTTTCCTTCAGATATGATTTAATTTCTTATTGTGTTTTGTCCTTCCAGTTACATTCAATTCAAAGAACTTTATTTTTCCATTAGTGATCTTCATTTGTGTTCTATCTTACCACATCTGCTTATTCACTCCATGCAGTGCTAGACACTAATGTGACAACTGGTTTTCTCCAAATTTATCATCTTTGGCTTATAACAGAAAGAGTCATATTTTAATAACTTATTCTGTAAACAATGGAATTTTACCATATCATATATGCATGATTCATTTATTCATTAGTTTAGTTTTGTTTAGTGTGCAATGTATGTTGTAGTGACCAATATATATTTGCTGGTTATGGTTTTAGCTTTGCTTGTTTTTATGGGACACAACTGAATAAATTTATACTCACTAAGCAGCACATCACATTTGTCCATTTTGTAGGTAAAAACAGAAAAGAAAACCTTTTTTTAAGTTGCGGTACCTAATTTTGATCTTCTAAAACAGTACAATTTGCTTTCCCCCACAGGGCCTGGGAATAGTACAAGGAGAACTCTGTTCTGTATGCATCCATCATGGTTAGAGAGTTATAGAGGTGGGTAGAGTAGCCAAAGATTTTACTCAAATAAGAGTAATGCAACCAAAAAAGTATATGGAAAAACTACTACTCAAGTAAGAGTAACTCAAAAAGTAACCGTTGGGATGTAAAATTAAGTGAATGTAATTAGAAGAAAAAAAACATTAAATGCACAAAATCTGGTATTTTCAAAGGACAGACACAAAAATGAGACAAAGTGAATAATATCTGAAGGAGCAGTGCAAGAAACACAAATGTTCAAAACATTTCATATTGTCAACATAAAGCTTTTGTCACTTGACAAACTTAGCGTAAGGAAAACTTTTACTCAAGACTACTGTCACTTTTATTCATTCATTTATTTCGAGCACATTAATGAACACAAGAAGTAAGTATACATGTACACTTAATGTGTGTTTCACTTTTCTTTTCTTTTTTTCTTATTATGCTGGTCACTGTCAATAAATTAGATGTACAGTGTTACTATAAGTGACTATTAGAAAAACACAGCAACAATGGTAGGAACAAGAATTCCAAAAATGGTAAAGGACAGCACATTGCAACAATGAAGAAACAGTAAGCATTAACTATTAGCAAGCTTATCAACGTATTGGCTTATTGATAGTGCCTATCTTAAGTTTTAAATGTGTAGCACCCATACCTGTTTATGAGTGAATATGTATGTGTTCGTGTAGCACACATACCCAGGCCCATACACATGTAGTGTACGTGTGGCTGTTTATGAGCAGAAGCTTGATCAGTCAATCAGTGAGGCACTTATGATCAAAATTACATAGTAGTCCATTACCCTCCACTCGTACTACTGCTGTACTTTTTATTTGTACCTTTGTTTAAACTGCTGAAGGGAAGTACTACTTTTAATTTCCTCTTTAAGTCTCTTTAAGACTCTCCACACCTGGCTGGGTGACAGGTGCGTCGGAGGAGAAGCACTTGGTCTGAAAGGTTAACAAAACTCCCATACACTGTCTCACTCTTGATTCACTTTTATTCACACAACGTTTCGGTCCGTCTGACCTTCCTCATGCATACCTGATGAAGGTCAGCTCTTCTTTGAGTTTGTGGTATTTCTATAGTTTCTCTAGAGAAAAATTGTATCAATATTGAGTATCATCTCTATTTGCAGACTCACATCTCCCATCACCACTGGTATTCCCCAAGGTTCAGTGCTCATCCACCTTCTCTTCATCCTCTACATGCTTCCCCTCGGCCACATCATCCGTCACCATGGACTCCATTTTCACTGCTACATTGATCATACTCAGGTTTACATCTCTCCCAAATCCATCACCCCAATCATTCTTTCCACCATCACAAACTGTTTGTCTGACATCAAAATAGATGGATCACAATATCTTCAAATTTAACAACAATAAAACAGAACTTCTCATCACTGGAGCTCCCCCTTCATCAGTGGCCACGGCGTTTCCCCCTCCCCCTCCGTATGCAACCTCAGCATCATCGTGGACCCCATACTCTCAGAGCTCAGATCAGCCACATCACCAAAACATAGCAATATATCCAGAACTCCGCCACCCGCCTCCTCACCCACACCTGCTCCAGAAAACACATCACCCATGTCCTCAAACCACTTCACTGGCTCCTCCCACTGGACCCTCCCTATCTCACTGACCTCCTCCATCAGCTCTGTCCCACCTGCCACCTCAAATCAGCCAACACCAACCTCGTCACTCACCTCATCAGGACAAAGTGCTAAACCTTGGGGGACTGAACCTTGGCCCCTGTCGCCCACACCCCATCAAGAACTCGGACTCATTACAGCACAAATCGTCACAAAAAAACTCACCTATTCAATCTCATTATTTTCACGGTCGTTTTCTACTGTTTTCTTATTTTAGATAGTTTGTAAATTATTTTTGAGTGTCCAAAAAGTGTTATATAAGTCCAATGTATTATTCTTTAGTACTGAAATACTTTTAAATTTTAGTATCGTAACAGCACAAACCAAAAGGCAGGTTTTATTTGTTTTAATCATTAGTCATTCCTCTATTATGTGCCATGTTAAAAGCCCTTCTAGGGACAAGTGCATGAATTACCTTGGGCTATGAGCACTGTGATGCATGCACTCGACTGCTGCTGTACAGTTAGTCAATGTTTTTGTATCTGTCCCTATTCAACAGAGGTGGGTAGAGTAGCCAAAAACTGTACTCAAGTAAGAGTAACGTTACGTCAAAATAATATTAGTCAAGTAGAGGTACAAAGTAGTGGTCCAAAAAAATTACTCAAGTGAGAGTAACTTAAAGAGAGGCGTAACATCTGATTTATAATTTGAAGTCAATGTAATTTGAAGGACAAAACACAAAACAAGTGTTCAAATCATTTCATAATGTCAACATCAAGCTTTTGTCACTTAGACTTATTTAGACTTATTTACAGTAGACAGAGTAACCAAAACCTTTACTCAAGAGTGCTGTCAAATATATGAATAACAGAGTGATAGTAATAACAGAAAAGTACTCTAAAAATAGAATTTCTTTATAAAGGTACTCAAAAAAATGTAACAACCTACTTACAGAATCTACTGAACTATAAAATCAGCATTATTGTGAAAAGACACCTTTACAAATGTTTCCTGTCTAGCCAAGACTGTGTGCATTAACTATTTTTTACAGAAATAGTCTGGATGTATTTTATTTTATTTTTTAAGTATATCTTAATTTTGTGCATGCCCTTATTTGTATTTGTATTTATTCAGTGTGTTTTATGTTGCACTTTATCACCGAAGTAAGTTCCTAGTTTGTGAACTGTGTTCACAGATGATGGCAATAAAAGGATTCTGATTCTGATTCTGATTCTGGAACCGGACTAACTCAGAAACACCGTGGATATGTGCAGAATCAACAACCACACACACACACACACATATATATATATATATATATATATATATATATATATATATATATATATATATATATATATATATATATATATATATAAACATTAGAGATTTGGCCTGTAACATGTAGCACAGCATGAATATGCAAGGCTCAGTGTACAAATTGTTTTCCAAATGCCTTAATTAAATTAATAATTAATGTTTTCAATTTCAGTAAAATAAACACAGCAGAAAAACTTTGAAGGTTTACCTTTACCTATTTTAATATAATCTGGTCACATTCAGCGAGCCGGATTAACAAGCCCAAAGGGCCGTGTGTGGCCCCAAGGCCACAGTTTGCCCATGTCTGGTATAATTCAAGGCATCACCCTCCAGATACAAGCCTCAGATAATGGTGATTGGGCTCCCCCTTCCTGCTCTGTGTGGGACAACATGTCCTACACACCTCTTCTCCTTCTTCCCTGACCGCGTTCTCCTTCATGTATTCTATAATGGCAGTGTTCACATGTGGTCACTTCCACGAGTCTGGCACCAAGCCGGACATGCACTATGTCGGAGTGGTCTTTGAGCGACTGCAGCCACGTGTTATACCCCCTACAGTGGTTGAAGAGCAGGGAGAAGTCTCCCGATCAGCCGCCACCACCTTTGTGTGGTGCAGGTGTAGGACTGTTCTGAACGTGGTGGCCATGTTCTTGTTCTGAAGAAAGCTCTCACAGGAGCTCAGGTTAGAGTGTGGTGTACCCATGCTGACCATTGGGCTTCTGGTTAAACACTGATGAGCCCAGAACAGTGTCATTGAGTTACACATGATTATTTTTATAACACAATAACACTACGTCTCATACTATAGAGGTGTCCATTCAGTCTAGATAAACAGGAGCACACAGCAAACACACCTCTGTATCGACCGCCGAGGGACATCTGCAAGTGTAACCAAGAAAAAACAATTTAACAGTAGTATCTAACAAACTTGTGATTCTTAGACAAACTATTTTCACATTCCATAGCCCTGACACCATCCCAGAAGAGAAGCAGGGTTGGGCCTGGATAGTTCTTGGATGAGAGACTGCTGGGAATACCAGGTGACACACTGGGGGTAGCATACGATTTAGTTTAGTGCATACTGTTGTTGTGCCCTCAGGCGAGACACTTCTCCCACACTGCCCAGTATGAATGTGGTGTGTGAGTTTTGATAGTGATTAGAGGGGTCAATGACACAGACTGGCAGCCTCACTTCTATCAGTCTGCCCAAGGGAAGCATCTTTGTGAGTGTGGAGTGAATGAATAATACAATGTAAAGTGTCTTTGCCATATAAATACAATGGATTATTATTTCCAAAACTGGTTGGCTGACGTAGTAATATATATTACGTCACAAGGGGAAGGTCATGACGTTGCAAAGTGATCCAATGAAAAATACTTGTTCAAAGTCAAGTTCTTAACAGCAGCTGGTGCCACAATGCATCTAACGGCTTCTCCATGACTTTGCAGTTTGCAGAGATTTACAACAGGAAGACGTTTTAAATAATAAGAAAACTAAATCACCTAAAACTGATTAAATAGTGATGATCCATCCACAGTCATCCTCTTATCCGGGGCCAAGTTACAGGGGCAGCAGACTAAGCATGGACTCCCAGAATTCCCTCAGTCTAGACACTTGCTCCAGCTTTTACCGGAGGGTCCTGAGTCGTTCCCAGGCCAGTTGAGAGTCGAAGTCCCTCCAGCATGTTCTATGTCTTCCCTAGGGCCTCCTCCCTGTGGGAGACGCCCGCAACACTTCCCCAGGGGGGCCTCTGGAACAGAGGCCCAAGCCACCTCAGCTGGCTCCTCTCAAAGTGTAGGAGCAGCAGCTCTACTCTGAGCTCCTCTCATGTGACTGAGCTCATCACCCTATCTTTAAGGAAGCCTTTTGGTCATTACCCATGACCATGTGTGAGGAACGTAGAACAAAACCAGGACTAAACCAGGGACCATATGTAACTTTAAAAACATGCATTCTTACTGTGAGCAGGCAAGCAGGTGACAGACCATGCACCAGAAGTTTTATAGTACAGCTGTAAGGAGTGCCCTATGTTCTTGTTTTCAGTATGTTTGAAAGTGTGTGAATCTTCTGATAACAGGTTCAGGTCATTTCAAGCTTCACTCCATTATCCAGATGTTGTATTAGTTTGGTCCTTGACCCAACTGGGAAGATAGATAAGTAACAGCTGTAGCAGTTTGTTATGGACTGAACCATGGGCACTGCGGGCAGAGCAATAGAAACCTAGGCCTTTCACATCTCCCTTCACATCTCCCTTCCTTCACATTTCCTCTCTGAAGAGCAGGAAACTGCTCCTGAGTGTAGACTCTACTTTGATTTTCAACCAGTATGCTGCTGGGAAATACTACGGTGCCCTGAGGTATAGCCACATGTGCCTTGGAAAAAACATTTCAGTATAATTTCAGTTATATAGTAATTCACAGATAAGCTAGTTTATTTATATACATGACATATGGTCACAAAGGTGAGAGCCCACTGCTCTCTACTTCGTTCTGTTTTTTCAGTTTCTCTTAAACAGTGTTACATTTAGAATTCAGCAACATCACGTCACAATTTTAGCAGAATTAAAAATAAATCTGCTGCTTACTAGCACAATCTGCTGCTATCCATAAGCGGGCCAGCAGAGTGGAGCACTGCTGTGATTGTACCATAAAGAGGCAGGTAGAAATCAGCACCACAGTTTTCAAATGTCAGTTCCCTTCACTCATGTCATTTTAAAAAGATAATTTTATATATTTTGATATGAAATGTAATTGAGTTTTGATATAACTATGTAGTTTTGGTTTATGGCGTTTATCTGCCCTCAAACCATGGTAGGGGTACACGGATATATAAAAATATAAAACACCTTTTAACACATTAATTTACAGTTTATTAAATGATAACACACTGTACAGAGAAAAGGAGATGCACAGGAGAAGCGCAGGAATAGCAGAGGAGTAGCACAGGTGTAGGAGAGGTTACGCTGTCCAGCTTTTGTTTATTTCCACCAGCTCCATGCCGTCACAGTAGGAGCGCGGCCGTGACACCCTCACCTACACGGGGAGACACCAAAGAATCATGTACAATTAAGTTGCACTTTATTGTCCCTATAGGAACATTTATTTTCTGAATTGGACCCATCCTTCAATGCCACTCCATGGGGTAACCTGTCAGGAGCAGGACCCATCTCCAGATCTTGAGCTACTCTTGGTCAGGACTACCTTAGTTGAGGGATTTGATCTATTGTGCATATTTTGGGTTGATGGGGGAAAGGGGAAACTCACCAAGACACCGAGAGAACATGCAAACTCCACACTTGCTGTGAGTCTGTTAGACCCTCAGCCACGTGCTGCATAAGTGCTCTGAAGTTTATGACAGAGGAGGGAATACTGTCTCCCCCTGGTGGCTGAATAGGGTCACTACATTGAGCAAAAACGATAAAACGCCAACAAAACAAGTCGTTTAACTCTTCCAATCCAAATCACATGGAGCAGACAGAGTTTGGAGCAGAAAGTTGGACTGTTTTTTTGTATTGAATTACACTGATTAAAAAGGCTTTCTGTATTGATTTTTATGAACATTTAATGTTGTTTCTGAAAGGAAAAAAAAAAAATATATTTGAAAATCAATCAATCATTGAGGAAAAACTAAATCTCCCCATATCACCCACTAAATACCTAATCTCATGATAAACATGTCATATTTACACTACCAGTCAAAAGTTTATTGTTTGTTTACTATTGCCCACAGAAGGCATCAAGATGTATGGCAGTCCTGCATTCAACAAATGTGGCCAGTTTAGACAGAAACAGAGTGTGAATCTACAATACAATCAAAACACTTAGAGCAGGGGCGCCAAACTCATTTTCACCGAGGGCCACATCAGCAAAATGGCCACCATCAAGGGCCAGATGTAACTGTAAGGCAGTGTAAATGTCACTAAATGTAACCAGATATCATGTAAAATAAATGTAACTACTTTTCAACTTGTTAAATAACTCTTTCTGTATTTATTACTTATTCAAGTTGCAAATATTACATGTCAGATTATCAGGGGATACACAGTTACACAGACATTTTTAAAAGTGCGTATCGGGGCACACCTGCTCACAGACCTTCAGCACTGCTTCAAAAACAGCCTTTTAATAATGGTAAAGTTTGTTGTTTTTCTTGAAGGCTGACTTTTGCATACTTGGCTCCGTGTTTGGCGTCAAAATTCAGACGTAGATTGTACTCTTTCATAACCGACCCGCCTCATAACACAAAACACATACAGGTTTTTCTCCTTGAAGCACAAACTTGTATTCACCTTCACCTTTCTTGAAACTGCCTTAAATTCCTACAATTTTCCTCTTCCTGAACATTTTGGGATCATTATTTGCAAATATTTCTCATTTCCACTTATTGGGAAAATCTAATTGGTTTATGGTTAATGCACACATTAAAGCAGCATAGATTTATTTTAAAATGATAGTCATGCCTTTTAATTTACCTACATAAAATGACGTGGTGGGCCGCATTTGGCCCCCGGGCCTTGAGTTTGACACACATGACTTAGAGAGTGGAATATGGACCTGTACAACAACCATCTTAGTCATCTTTATCCTCATAATGCTTCCAGGTGTTTTAATCTATTGGTGTGTGCAATTTGTCATTTGTGGTATTACTTGTGGAGAAATAGAGGGGTTGAGTAAAGTTGCCCATTACTTTCCATTCAAGTTTTCCACTTCGTGAATATGGTGACTATTTAGTGTTGCCAAGCAAGTCTGACCGTGAGAATATAATTCAACTAATTACTGTTTATATTTTTAATTCAGATTCCTCACAGTAATAAAAGCCAAAGTTAAATCTGTCAACTTCGGGACAGCTTCTTCAGAACTGAAGAAGTGGCTTGGATGAGCAGCGAAACATCTCCTACAACTTTCTGTCCAGTTAACAGGTTTAACTTTGGCTTTTACTATGGATCAGACCTGGACTACTGAGGGATTACACACTATCCACCCTTTGTTTTATCGACAAAGCTGCAAAACCTTGCCTTTATCTCAGTGAGCTTCATGATGAAGTCTGTAAAAATGATTTTCACTTCTCAGCTGTGCCTTGTCAGGGTCAAGAAATGCCAAGTGTCCAAAGCAGTGATGAAAGCAAATGGTGGCCATTTTTACAAATCTAAAAAAAAGTTTTAAGTTATTTTGAGTTTATTTTTGTTTACTACATTCCATATGTGTCATTCATAGTTTTGATGCCTTCAGTGAGAATCTACAATGTAAATAAAAAACATAAATGAAAAAGCGTGTCGAAACTTTTGACTGGTAATGTATAACATGCAGTATAATAGGGAATCATTTAGCAGACCAGAGCTACACTCACCACTGGGGCCTGCTGCCTGGAGAGCTGCTGCAGCAAGGGGAAAGGGCTCCACTGGATGGGCTCCACGGGCCAGCTGCACACAGACAGGTCACTAGCCTTCCCTGAGTCTACCACACCATCAGCCAGGCTCAGGTCACTGCCCCTCCAACCATACTGGGAACTGCACCAGAGAAGCAGTGTGAGCTTACACCCACTGTACACACTATGTTCTAATTTATGTTATAATGTTGTTTCCTCATCAAAAACATACTCGGAATTGTGTCTTTGTGTCTTGTTTCATTCACACATGTTTAAGACAAATCCTGCATATTTAGACTGAACACAAACAAACAAAACAAACAGAAAACACTCTGTTCTGCCTTATGATGTCTTGTGGCAATACAGTGCACAATAGCACAGTACTCCGCTGTGTTTTTAAACTCCATACACCTTCACTAAAATCATTTGGATAAAAGTAGCTGAAACTACTGCTACATGGTGGCATCACAAAGTGAAGCACAGCATTTTGACCTTTGCAGATTTAAATAAACTAATAATAAAAGGGTTTATCAAACATGTGTGAATGAAACAAAAACATAATTCCAGGTATGTTTTTCATGAAGCAACAACATTCTAACATGGATTTAAGATTAGATTAGATTCTAACATGGATTAGAATCTATTTTGCATAATACAGAGCTTTAATTTATTTATTTTTACATTTATTAAAACAAATTCTTAATCTTAATACACTTGACATTTCAAACCGCATAAAAAGACACCTGGCATCAACATAAACAAATAGCAGTACTTTGTATTTACACTCTGCATCTATCTTATATTTAAATAAGAAATTACAGATGACCATTTCCTCAAGTATATTTCTCTTAAGTTTCAGAATTTAAGTAATGTCCTCCATACAGTTCACAGATTTTACCATTGTTCCAGTGTTGGGGGATACGGTTGGAGCCAGTTAGTGGTGATAACTTTATGTGCAATCAGAACAAGGACTCTGAACATACATTTTGTCCTCAACCACATAGGACCTTTAATACTGGGATTCCGTAAGTTGTTTATAAATTGGTCAATTGTGCCCAGGATGATAAGGATTTATATGTGCCAGAGCCGACAGGAGAAGGCATGGAATGAGTTATTTGGGGATTTGGGAGTGAATTGTGAATGTAATCTGTCTTTTTACAGATAAGGCAGTGAATTAGAAATATAATAATATAATATAATATATAAATATTGTGATTATGTGAACTTCTGTGATTTTGTAATTTTGAAGAATTGTTTGCCATTAATAACAACAACAGCAACAACAACAACTAAAAACAGCCTGGACTATATTGGGCTACCAAAATTAGACTTTGTTGCATATTGTATTATCATAAACTCATAAAAGAGAGACTAAACTGGTCAAAATGACTGGTTAAAGAATATAGGCAATAAGTGACATTTATATTCCACAAATTGAAAGTTTAAATATTCAAATGAAATAATAATATGTGGCACCATAATCTTAACAGCTCTATGACACACTGCTTGAAGTGCACTTTGGGTGTTAAGCAGTTTAAATATGGCTACAAATAGTAGCTGAAAGGTAACTGGGTAAGACATACTTTTATGTTGAAAGCACTTCGAGGGCTGAAATGATCAGATGAGGGTGCATACCTCACTCTTGCCGGCAGAGGGCAATAGTCACCTGATACAATTATTCTCAGTGAAAATAAAAGCCAATGAGCCGAAATGGGGCTTTACAACCCACTCTAAACATGATTGTGCTGCTCATACTAGGTTGTTTGGAAATTTGAAAAATACTATTAAATACACTTTACTATTGAATTAATTATGTTAAGGTAGAATTTTGTCTGTTGTCTGTTAATATATTATAAAATATTTACTCCTCATTTTAAGTTTACTAAGTGTATATTTTCAATGTCCAGTTGCATACAATTGTAGTAATGTATAATCCTCCTGCATAAATGATAAAAGTCCAGTGTTCCTGCTCTAGACAAGGCCTATTGAAATATCCATAGCAACTGAATGAGTCTTAGACAACAAAATAAGCCAAACGCAAGCTAAGCAAGTTTCAAGACAGCCTTTTTGGATTCTGACCTGTGTGGGTAGATAGTACGGATGTGAGTCCCCGGGCTGGGGCAGGTGGAGGGCAGGGACAGGCTGTCGTCATGGTAACAGCAAGGCCTCTCCAGTGCCCTTAAGTGGAGGATCTCGGTGGAGCGGGTGAAGGCGGGGTTATCCAGGGAGTCCGCTGACCCCGCCCGTGAACGCAGCCAGAAGTGCCCGGACAGCTCGTCAAAGTGGTTAAACCTGCGGTAACTTACCAACACACTAATTAATCATCTACACGAACAGTCAAAAGTTTGGACAGAAGACTTTAAATATATGACGTAAGATATATGAAATTATTAGCCACTCTTTGCTTTATCGACAGTACTGCAAACACTTGGCCTTATCCCAATGACCTTCTTGATGAATTCAAATTAAATGGTTTTCACTTCACAGCTGTGCCTTGCCAGGGTCAAGAAACGTTAAAGTGCAAAGCAGTGGTCGAAGCAAAGGCTGGCCACGTATAAAAATGTAGAATCTAAAAGAGGTTTTGAGTTATTTTGAGCCCATCTTTTGTTTACTACATTCCACATGTGTCCATTCATAATTTTGACAACTTTATTGAGAATGTACAATGCCAATAACTATGGAACTAAAAAATAAAAAATAAATTGAAAAGTGTGTACAAACTTTTAACTGGTGTATTTCACTAATCACAACCATGTAATAAACCATTGACTTTATAAAGATGATATGACAGGGGCTTCTGACCTTACCTGCTTCTGGTCTGGTCCACTTTGGCCTGAATGAGGAGAGCTCTGTACCTCCTCACTACCATCCCCACCACCACAGCCACCAGTGCCAGCAGCAGCAGCAGCACACCCAGGCAGGAGAGGGCCAGGCGGGCTCGGGTCATCCGCACCTCACATCTCGGTCCCATGAACCAGAAGTCCTGCCCCGCCACACACCTGACCAGAGACCACGGCACATTTGAATACTGTAATGATCTGATATTTTGTGTTCAGCACCTTTTGTTCTTCTTGTAACTGTTTATGCCAACAAGTTGATGTGAAGGCTGTATTTGTCAGTTAGTCTTTAAACATTTGAAATACTTCTTTGTATTGGGATTTCATGTTTGGTTACTATGGTTTATGCTTGGAAACCTCATGACAAACTATTATACAATACGGGCAATACAGTCTTCAAATATGTCCAGTGAAGGTGTATGGGCTGCGTGATATGGCAAAAATATAATGTATAATGTTTTTTGTGAAATTGAAAGTACTACATAGTTATTCCACAAATTACATTTTCACATTTTTTCTCTTATTGATCAATCATGTCTTTTTTGTATCAAGTTTTTTTTTTAAACTAAAATTTTAGTATTCATTTTCTGAACATGAACATAAAAACTAATGCTACATTTGTGCCATTAAACACAAAAAACAGTCACATTAAACTCTACTCCAAACCATTTTTACTGTCCTGTCGACCAAAATTCCAAGATGATCATTGGAGATTAAAAATAAGAAAAATAAGGGTTATTAATACAATTAGATTTACTTCCAAAACAAGTATATACAATTCCATATGCTTCCATTAAAATATTTTTCTGCTAAATGCTTAAAGTGAGTATTACACATCTATGGGGGATGTATTGTTAACACATCACATATTTAGATAACCATGTATCCTTACAGTTTTGAAAATGCTATATTCACCGAAAACAACGTATTCAAATGTTTGATTTATTTCAGTTTTGTTTTTCGCACATCCCGCTAATGAAACTACTGTACATCGCATCAGGTTTGTGAAGTTGTAGTGTATTATTTTGTGTCATGCTTTTGTATATTTTTAAAATATGGCTCTGTGGGGTTATTGGTTTGCGGACTTGCGGGCTAAGCTTTGGACTGGATCATACAGCTAACCATTTGAATAAGGCCCAGGAGAGATCACTAGATTACTCAAACATGCATGGATAACATAAAACCTTTTCAGGCATGTTTTTGAGGAGGGAACATTATAACATGCTAGAAAGGTCCAAAAATTCAATTTGGCATAATGCTAGTTCATGCAGTACATGAGAGGTGTGTTGCATACCGGCACAGTGGGGGCTGGCCTGGGTGGTGTGTGCACAGGCCGTGGTGCTGGCAGTAGTCGGAGTGGCACAGAGACGTACAGCTGAAGTTGGAGGTGAGAGAATCAAACACACATGTGAATCCTGAGGGACACTGCAGCAGCCAGCCACACACCTCCTGGACACCTGCAGAACACACACAAGACTGCACTGAGCCCATCCATACATTTTCTTCCGCTTATCTGGGGCCGGGTTGTGGGGGCAGCAGTCTAAGCAGGGACTCCCAGACTTACCCTCACCCCAGACACGTCCACCAGCCCCTCTGGTGGGACCCCAAGAAGTTCCCAGTCTAGCCGAGAGATAAAGTCCCTCCAGTGCTGCACTGAGCAAAGTGTTATATTCAGCTAAATAATTAAAAGGCCACTGACAAGACTGAAAATAGCAAGCTGGTTGAGTAAGTACCATAAAGTTTTAGTAATCATTTTAGCGCTATTACTATACTGTAAATTGTTGATTGCCAAACTTGCCTATCGCTGTCCCCAGATATGAGATAGACATGAACTGTTACAAAAAACATTGGACATGATGGCCAAGTCATTTGTTTACATGGCATTTTGCACCTGTAGCCAATCATTAATCAGTGCTAGTGCAGCCTTTGCAGCTGAGTGAATTCTGGAGGTTCTGAGCTTTCACACAAGACATAGCCTGTCCATATACTGAGAAAATCTTGGCCCCACTATCTACAATTTTATTCACTGGCAACCCAGTTTTAAACCAGTAAGAGAGCGCAGACTACAAACTCTACATGACAGATGGAAAGTTTAAAAAGCAGTAAATCAAGCTTTGTCTGAAAGTATTGATATTTTTGTGTGGAAATGAGTAGCAGCACAATGCAGGCTTTTGTTTCAGTTAAATTCAAATGAAGTTATATTGTATTTCTCAAAGTAACTGGGTTAGGCAAGTTAGCAGCTTTAGTGTGGATTGTGGAAGTCCCCTGTACATAAATGAGAGCCATGCTGTGGGTGATTAAAGATAAACTCTGGCCCATCATGTGGAATGTGAGAAAATGTCAACAAAACATGTCTTGCAGAGTTTCTAGGGCTGAGAATAAAACCAAAATTATTCCACAAAACAGAACTTATTCTGCATATTAAAAGGTGCACTATGTTACTTTTCTGGTGGAGCTAGTTATTTGTCTCCAAAAAATTACAACTTTGCTTGGAATGTACCACAGTATGACATTAAAGTAAATCTTTAGCCAATTTCAAGTGTTTTTATTCTTTAAAAATGCATCCTTACTTTGAACAGGCTTGCCTCTTCACAGATCTAACCTGTAAAGCAGTGGTTCAGGCCCTTTTATAAAACACTGACCTCCAAGTGTGATGTTAGCAATTCTAGCGGATCTGAAGCTTCGGCCATCCCTCACAGCCTGCCTCAGCCCGGTTCTGTCCAGCAGAGAGGAGGCTCCTGTTTGGGGCAGCCACTGTAGAGCTCCCCTGGTGTTGAACTCCAGCAGGCACTGCACGGCTGCACCACTGTCACAGCACATAGATCAGCATGGTGTTCATACATGGTCCTCCAAATATACAGAGCTCTACATAGGCCTGTCACCATAAATTAGTCACTTTTTAGCACTTTTGGGACTTACATTGAGACACCATATTTTTACTTCTACTTCAGTAATATTTGACGGAGTAACAGTACTCTTAAGTCACAAAAACTGACAATATAAAATGATTTGAAAATTGCTCCTTCAAATAGGATTTAGTTTTTATCATTATTGTGGTCTAGAATAGCTACAAAAATAGATTTTGTGCATTATTTAATGTTTTGCCTTTCTCATTCCACCAGCTTCAAATTAAATACAGATATGTTTTTTTTTCTCATGGCTGAGGTTGATGTCGATTGTTTAGAATCCAGAAAAATCAATGGCTGATAAAATCTGCCAATATTTTTAGGGCGATATGGAGGGCTGATTTTGTTCAGTGTAGTTATGTTTTGTAACGTTACCTCTTTACACTCATGTGTTCAAATAAAGCTTTATTCTTTAGGCAGCAGGTCAGCCAAAATAAAATATCAACATACACTGGAGATTTTAGTCTGATAGCCTCTAAAAATTCCAACTGATATATTAGCTGTTCTCTAATTATAAATCAGATTATACATCCACAAACTTACAATAAACCTGTTTATATATATTAGCAAAGAGGCCCTTGCTTAACTAAAACCTACATGCTAAAGAGGAGGTATTTTACTTCTATGGGGTATTAACTATAACATATTTAGATCATCATGTTACATTTTTTGAAAATTCTGTATTTGCAGAAACATATTAACTTTTTTTAGCATTAAAAGTTTGTTTTGTTTTAGACAGTCCCCCCTCCCCTTCAACCAGAGTACTATCACAACACAAAGAAGGTAGATTCTGCAATCGCATCAGATTTGTGAAGTTGTAGTGAATTGTTTTGTATCATGCTTTTGTATATTTATAGAAAATAGCAGTGGATGACATAGGCTTGTTGGCTGAGCATTGGACTGAAACCCTCTTTACTGCTGATCGGGAAGAGGGTTTGAACAGTGCTCAGGAGAGATCGCTAGATTACTCAAACATGCATGGATGACATATAAAACCTTTTCAGGCATGTTATTTGATGAGGGAACAACGTTATAACAGGGTAGAGAAAAAAAAAGTCAATTTTGCTTAAATACACCCTTTTTAACAGAAACCTGTTCAAGTTTTCAGTGACCACACATCTCCCAAAGAGGAGAAAAAGGAGGAGAAAATAACTGCACAAGTTACCCACATCTCTATAGAGTCTATATAGATCAGGAGTACAGTATTGACCCTTATGCTAACTGATTCAGAGCTGTAGCTAACCTGCTCCACACTCCAAGCAGCTCCTGGAACCCTGGGGCCCTCTGGAGATATGGCTCCAACTGACAGAAAACAGTAGAACATTACAAATGTTCTTTTCCATATGCCCTATAACCTTTCTTGGATTTACCCAGAGAGTTGTGTCCTCCTCCAAACCTTCAGTTAAATTAGGATGTGATTCTTCTACTGCGATCTGCAATAGCAACTCAATGGACTCCACTAAACAAAACACATTTACAAGGATGAAATACAAGACAAAAGGTGAAAATGACAAGAAAACAAGAAAAACAACAATACACATATAAATACATCAAGAACTGTTTCATTTCATACTCAGTTTAAATTGATGTGAAGTGTCACAATACTTAAATGTCAAATTTTGACAAGATTTCGATACTAAGGAAAGGAATAGACTCAGTGCTCAATACCTATTCCAATACAACAATGACAATAAAAGCACAATTTCTTTAGACAATAGAATGTCATTTGCAAAATACAATAATAGTACTTTCTTTTATATTACAAAAAGTATTACAAAAAGAAAGTATTCAGATCCCCTTAAATTTTTCACTCTTACTTCACTCACTGTTATATTGCAGCCATTTGCTAAAATCATTTAAGCTAATTTTTTCCCTCATTAATGCACACACAGCAACCCATATTGGCAAAGAAACACTAAATTGTTGAAATTTTTTGCAGCATTATTAAAAAAGAAAACTGAAATATCACACGGCCATAAGTATTCAGGCCCTTTTTTCAGTATTTAGTAGAAACACCCTTTTGAGCTAATACAGCCATGAATCTTTTTAAGAATGATGCAACAAGTTTGCTACCTGGATTAGGGGATCCTCGGCCATTCCTCCTTGCAGATCCTCTCCAGTTCTTTCAGGTTGGATGGTGAACGTTGATGGACAGTCATTTTCAGGTCTCTCCAGAGATGCTCAATGGAGTTTAAGTCAGGGCTGAGGCTGGACCATTCAAGAACATTCACAGAGTTATCCTGAAGCCACACCTTCTTTATTTTAGCTGTGTGCTTAGGGTCATTTTCTTGTTGGAAGGTGAACCTTTGGCCCAGTCTAAGGTCCTGAGCACTCTGGAGAAGGTTTTCGTCCAAGATATCCCTGTACATGGCTGCATTCATCTTTCCTTTGATTGCAACCAGTCATCCTGTCCCTGCAGCTGAAAAACACCCCACAGCATGATCCTGCCACCACCATGCTTCACTGTTGGAGATGATGAGCAGTGCCTGTTTTTCTCCACACATACCACTTAGGATTAAGGACAAAAAATTCTATCTTGGTCTCATCAGACCAGAGAATCTTATTGCTCACCAACTTGGAGTCCAGGTGTCTTTCACGTGTCTTGCACTGAGGGGAGGGCCACTCTTCCATAAAGTCCTGACTGGTGGAGGGCTGCAGTGATGGTTGACTTTCTAGAACTTTCTCGCATTTCCCAACTGCATCTCTAGAGCTCAGCCACAGAGGGGTTCTTCTTTACCTCTCGCACCAAGGCTCTTCTCCCCCGATTGCTCAGTTTGCCTGGATGGCCAGCTCTAGGAAGGGTTCTGGTTGTCCCAAACCTCTTCCATTTAAGGATTATGGAGGCCACTGAGCTCTTAGGAAACTCAAGTGCAGCAGAATTGTATTATTATTTTTTTCCCACAATACTTTCTCTGAGTTCTTCAGGTAGTTCCTTTGACCTCATGATTCTCATTTGCTCTGACCTGCACTGTGAGCTGTAAGGTCTTATATAGACAGGTGTGTGGCCTTTCTAATCAAGTCTAATCAGTTTAATCAAACACAGATGGACTCCAATGAAGGTGTAGAACCATCTCAAGGATGATCACAAGAAATGGACAGCACCCGAGTTAAATATATGAGGGTCACAGCAAAGCGTCTGAATACTTCTGGCCATGTGATATTTCAGTTATTCTTTTTATGATAAATCTTCACAAATTTCAACAATTTTGTGTTTCTGTCAATATGGGGTGCTATTTCTACATTAATGAGGAAAAAAATGAACTGAAATGATTTTAGCAAATGGCTGCAACATAACAAAGAGTGAAAAATTTAAGGGGGTCTGAATACTTTCCATACCCACTGTATATTTCTATGCTGTCTTATACACGCTTTGGTACAGCTCAATAGCATCTAAAGTTATTTAGGAAAGGTTCATTTCCGTCCTTTGAATGTGGCTTTTCAAATATCGATCCCTGCTCAAATGAGTATCTACTTTTGATACTTGTTTTAATTCAATTAGTAGCAGATTTTCAATACTTTTGACAACCCTACTTTGAAGTACACAGGTGTATGAATGAACAAATGTGGAATAACTGATAGTTTCATGTATGTTTATCAAATGCACAGTCCCTAACAAATAAAAACTGGACAGACTTTAAAAAACAAACAGCAGTACCTCTTATGATCGCTGGCTCATCTGGGACTATGAAGAACTTGGGTATGTGCTGGACTGTGGAGCTTACGATTCCTGCAGAGCTTAAATAGGTCTGTGTGAAAGCGGCGACACGGTTGACAGGTTCAGGGGTCCAGGAGGTCATATACTGTGGCACTACTGTGGTTGAAGCCCTTTTCTGTTTTTCTTCTTTTTTTCTAGCAAGCGTTGATGTATATGAAATTTGATAGTTACTGGTACTTACTGATAACTTGTGAGGGTTTTGCGTTTCTTGTAATATTGTTGATGCTGTGTCCCTCCTAAGTGTTGTATATCTAGAAGATACCGTTTTTGGTAATATTTCATCATTTATTGCTGTATTTTTGAATGTTTGTTGTACAAATATTGTATTGAGAGGTGGAGTTGACAAGTCTGTAGCTGATCTGACATTGTAATGCATTGTACTGCTGTGCTGATTAGCTAGAGTTCCTGGTGACAGAGTTGACATTGACTCAGTAGACATATGTTTAAGTTCAGTGCTTGTTGTGAGAGGTTGTGGGGAATAAGAATTTGTGGGGAACAGATCATTTCTTTCTGTTGTTTTTGCCTCGTCTTTGCCACTTTCTCCAAATTCTGGATGAGTGGTTGAATTTAAAGAGTTAGTCCAAGATGTTGACGTAGTGTGTTTTTCGATGTCCAAATCTGGCACAAGGCTAGTGGATGACGTTCCTAGAGAGGTCGTTTGTGTTTTTTCAGTGCTTTCAGTACTTTCCTGTGTGGAGTGCAAAGGGTTAAAGTTCATGGATGTACTCAGACCCGTTTCTTGATGGCTAACATGTTGCGTGCTCGGAGTTACGTCTTTAAATTCCGCATCACTTTTTGTTGTAATATGTGTCATCTCAGTTGACCCAATTGCTATTTTTTTTTCCACCGAACTGCTAGTTCTGGCCAAGTATTCAAAATGGCTGTGGCTAGTTTTGATTAGCTCTTTATAATGTGTTCTCAAACTTTTAGCGGCCAGTGTACCAACACTTTGCCAATTTTCAGTCAAATTATGAATTTTATTTTGTGGTAACTCGGTTGACTGTGGTACGATACTTGACGTAGGTAAACTAGTTGTGTAGAATCCAGTGCTTATAGATGTTTCGCTGTTAGTTGTTGCTTCATTTGATCCCGAGAAAGTTTGTAAATTTGCATTTTGAGATGTCATAAAATCCAAACTTCGAACTGAATGTTGTGTGTTAAAATAGTCCAGTGTACCAGGACTATCAGTGCGCCGTGTCGCTCCAGATGTATCCGGTCCATTGTTCCATTCTTCCCCAGGAAATATAGAAGCTTCCCTGCCAGTGCTTCCAGAGATGGAGGGGGAGGTGGTGGTGGGCTGTATCAGCCCAGAGTTGCGGGTTGAATTCCCTGAAAGATCCGCACTCTCAGAAAAAGGACTATGATCAGTGGTGGTGTCTGGAGAAGAGGTGAAGATGTTGGGGTGTGAGTCTGGGTTGGTGTAGGTCTCTGTGGAGCTTTTCTCGTCCTCCTGAACTGGAAAATAAAGAGGAGCAGTGGCAGGGCCAGTGTTAACACCTCTGCCATGAAATCAGACTTTCCAAAAACAGTCATGACACAGACAAATCAAAATGTTGTTTTTCCATTAAGGATAGAGAGTAGCCAACTGACTGTCCAACCTTTTAAGGGCATTTATTTCTCACATAAAAATAAGAAACTTTTGTTTTTAGTTACAAAAATAAATTCAGCAACCAGCCTTCATATGTTTAAAACATGGATTTGATGCAAACAACTCAAAACATTACAACAGGAAACCCATCTCCAGATCTTGAGCTAGTCTTGGTCAGGGACCAGAGTGCCCGGGATAAGCCAACCCAGACACGGAAACAATCATACAAACTCTAAAGTCCCGAAAGGGAACAAATCAGGAGTCTTCTTGCAGTGAAGTGTGAACACTAGCCACTGTGCCTCCTGTCCAAAACATTTTCAATCTATTGTTTCATTATACAACAAGCACAGACAAGTGTGCGCCTCAGGCCTAAAGCAGCTTAGACCGGCTCTGTGCTATGCTGTGTGCAACGTATCAATTATACAATAATATGTAACCAATTAGTTGGAATCAACTTGTAATATTGTTAAAACCTCTCCAAAACAAGGCATGTGTGAGAGTGTTGTTATCACTGGTGCATTATGAAATCGAAGGGGTAAAAATAGAAATTATGATTTAGCTAAAATTAAATGTATCACATTTCTGTTTCATTATAATACCTCTCAAGCAAGTTAGTTATCTGTTGGGATTTTTTTCTTAAAGAGACATGTAAAATTGATAAGCTTTTAACTATGTTATAAATAAATTTCTACTCACTTGTGATTATTCAGAAGATAATTCAAGCTTGTCATACATGTAAGGTAGTCATTTTTCAACAGTAAAAACAAGTAAATGGCTGTCCTTTGCTTGCTACAGTGAAATACCACTATCAGCTCTGCAGTTTTGAACAGGATGTCAGTGGATCCATTTTTATTATTAACCTGTTTTAGATCAATACAAAGAACAAACAAAAACATTATAATGTTGTCACAAAGCAAAAATTTCAAACTTGATTTCGACACTAAAGAAATGACTCAAGACCGATTCCAATACCGCTTTCTTTAGACAACAGAATGCAATTTTCAGCATTAGATTGTAGTAGTTTTTTATATTACCATGTGGTTTTATATCTGTGTAATCCCTCAGTCGTTCAAGGAGGTTCCATGGTGGGCTTATACTAGGCTGGTCTTATACTTGTTTTGATAAAGCTCAAAGTCATTCAGAGCTGTTCAGAAAGGTTCATTTATGTCCTCTGCTCAAATTTAGTGTGTATACTAGTTTTAGTATTGATCAGTATCTGATTTTCAATACTTTGCTGGCTAGACGACTACTAAGAAAATCTCTTCCATTTTGACTAAACACTGATGACGGCTCAGACTTGTGACTGTAAACATGTGCATCTCATAAACCACTAGAGGAGAGGAGAAGTTCCTCACCATTGTAGAAGAGCTGGAAAGCATTTGAGGAATGCCCTGCACCGGTCCAAGTGAGATTGGCTTTGTTTTGGTCACATCCAGAAAGCAGGGCAATGTCCCCCACAGCCAGTGTCCACTCCTTTGTGCCCCAAACGCACAACAGGGACATGTTTGACGCCCTCTCCAGCCACACTAACTTTAGTAGTACTGTATGACGTGCTGGGATCTCCAAAGTCCGAGTGCAAACCACAAGTGTCCTCTTGGTTTGGTCTGTCCCCTGCTTTGGATTGAAAGTCAAATGTCCCATAGGCTTCTGGGACAAGTCCATGTGTCCATTGCATATTTCAGAGAGTAGGACCAGTGATGTATCTGCAAAAGAGAGTTATAATGGCAGAAACATCAAGATGTATTAATAAAACTTGTTTAAAAGCTACAGGTCCACAGTAACACAATTAATCTGCAGTTTTAAATTTAATTTTGCACATTAATATTGTGAGGTTCAAAATGAAAATGTATCTTAAAAATATAAACTTTAAGTCATATGGCTACGTCGGAATATTGTTTTTTAACTTTATAAGAAGACTACAGAATAAATGGTATAAAATAAACAACAATTTTCACATTAATTTTAAAAGATTCATTGAAAGATTGTATATATTTGACCCCTTGTCTTTTTCCTCACTAAAATTAGATTAGAGTAATGCTGTTCTTTTTTTCTGAAGTCATTTTGTTAGAAACCAGGTGTCAAATTTACCCAAACATGGAAAACTCTGATGTAGCCCATCAGGATATGACTACTATTTTGATTTATAATGCAATGGCTATAGTTTAATGCACAATTTTAGGCCTATTGTGTTTTTCTCTCTAAAATGAGACAAGAGTAGTGCCAGTTTTTATTTTTATTTATTTTATCTTAGGCCTAGAAGTAGGTCAACGTCATATTCCCCATAAAACAAACACTTGATGTAGCCAGAATTTGGATTTACAGTGTAGTGGCTATAGTTTAAGGCACAATTTAACTTCTTAAACCCTTCAATTATATAATTATATTTCTGTCTTATTCAGTAACTTACCTGTGAGGAGGAGAAGCAGCAGTAGACAGTCTTTGAGCTGCACCATGTCCAGTCCTGAGACATTTCAGAGACAAACACGGACAAACACTACCAAATCCGCACAGAGGTCACACGGCAGTCTCTCGGTTCACCTGCAGACTGTGGACGGTCCTGGCAGCTCACAAACTTTCTCCTCGCTCTGTCACATCACTTCCTCGGGGCAGACCCTGGAGCAGTGAAGAGCCCAAATGAGATGTGTTTGCCCCCAGTGTCTGCTCCAGCCCCCTGACAGAGGAGGGCTGGAGGCTTGAGGAGCAGAGGACAGTGATATAGAGCCTCCGGGGCCCAGTTAAAAGTCTCTCCAGAGAAGAGAGGAGGAATAACACCACCCAGGTCAGTTTGAATGAATGTTAAATCCACACGGTGGAAGTGAATACATAAGGTAGACATGTTGGCTACTTAGAGCCAGAACCTCCAAATGTAGCCTGTCCATCTCCCAGAATCAGAGCAGAGCAAGTCAATGAGCTACACAAGTGAGCTTAATGTCTTTATTTAGGCTATTGTGTGTCTTTAGTTTTTGTTATAGACTACTATTGATATTTTTGTTTATGATTAAAATAGGAAACCGGGGGTGAAAAGTAACTTGGAGACACAAGCATCAGCCCAAAAAGTCCTCCTCTTTAAGTCACAAGTGAGTGAGCAAGTAAGAAAGAAACATTATGTTTGAAGAGAAACATAAAGTTCCCTGAAGTTATTAGGACACGAAAAATGAAGCATGATGAACCAGTGAGGTCTCACCGACAGTTACAGCACAAAAAAGCCTCAAAATACTGCCATCTACTGGGGATTTTAAGGCATTACAAAGAATGTTTATTTTAAGGTTTTTTATCAGTGTGTACATGAACTTTTGTCAAGTATATCAGTAACAAGGACATTAATAAAATGCACTATGCTGACATATATTCCGTAATTCTTGATTTTTCAGCATTTACAAACCGAGGCCTTGGCCACGTGACTTCCTTGTTACTGAACCACATTTATTTTGAGATTTTGAACATTTGGAACAATCACTTTAGCTGGAGCCACACTTTGAAACTTTGCTTCATTTTTTGCATCACTACCTAAATCTAAGTTTGTGCTGCCTTCAGTGGCCACTGGAATTTCCCATCACAAAACACCTGGCTGCAGGGGTGAAGTTTAAAGTGTGTATACCTGTTAGACCAATGCCATTGTTTGTCATACTCCCGAACCCTCCTCCCCCCTCACTCCCTTTAGTCTTTAGTTATTCTTTTAACTTAAAGCAGTCCGTGTCGCGCCCTACGCACGAGAAAGAACACACCCTGGACTTGGTGCTGTCTTTTGGTCTTGATGTAAACATGATTGAGATTTCCGAAACACACTTTTCTGACCACTTTATTGTACTGTTCTCTGTGGCGTTGTCTCGGTGCGTAGTTAGTCCGTGCGCACCAGCACGTCGGGAGCGTACATTGAACTCCACGATTGCCTCTTTATTTTCTGGCGCTTTCAGTGCATATGGAATTATGAATAGTGACAACCTGGAAGATGTATCGCCGGATCATCTACTCTCCTCTTTCACTGATATTTGTACAGAGGTTTTGGACTCACTGGCTCCATTCAGGCTTAAACGTGTAAAGCCTAAATCACAGCCGTGGTTTAATGATACCACACGTGAACTTAGGTGCACATGCCGACGCGCTGAGAGGAAATGGAAAAAGGATGGACTACAGGTCTCCCAGCAAATACTGAGAGACAGTCTTACAGAATATCAGCGGGCTGTTAAAACTGCTAAATGTAGCTTTATGTCCAACCTTGTGTCGTCCAACTGCCACAGACCGCAAATGCTTTTTAACACTTTGAAATCTCTTGTAAATCCTTGTAACACAAATATTGTAGTGCCATCACCAACGCTTTGTGAACGATTCTTGTCATTTTTCACTGATAAAGTCTCAGTGCTTAGGTCAACACTGACACCTGTTGTGGTTCCTGAAGCTCCAACAGTTTGTAATTCGGTCTTTGAGCATTTTGATCCAGTATTTTTTTGTAATTTGAAGAAAATTGTCCAACAGGTAAAACCTTCCTCTTGTCCTCTAGACACTATTCCAAGTCGTCTTTTCAAAAATGTTTTTGATTCTATTGGACCTTTTATGGTTAATATTGTAAATTCATCTTTGTTGTCAGGTTGTTTCCCAACTTCTCTGAAACATGCTGTTGTCCAGCCTCTCATCAAAAAGTCAAATCTTGACTCAAATGTTCTGTCTAACTTTAGACCGATTTCTAAGTTGCCCTTTATGTCCAAAGTTTTAGAGAAGGTTGTGTATGATCAGCTGCAGGCCTATCTCAGTTCTAATGAAATTGGTGAAAAATTCCAATCTGGTTTTAAATCACAGCACAGTACCGAAACTGCCCTCTTAAGAGTTTTTAATGACCTGCTTTTAACAGTGGACTCAGGACAGTCTGCTGTTCTTTTGCTTTTAGACTTATCGGCAGCCTTTGACACGGTGGACCACAGCATTCTTTTAGCCCGCTTAGAGTCATGTGTGGGCATGAAGGGTACTGTTCTCAGATGGTTCCAATCATATCTGTCTAATAGGAGCTTTTCTGTTAACTTAGGATCGTATTCTTCTTCTGTGTCACCCTTAAATTATGGTGTACCCCAGGGTTCTACATTAGCGCAATATTTTGCTTTATATATGCTTCCCCTGAGTGCTGTTTTTAAAAAAACACTAAGTGTCTTTTCATTGTTTTGCAGATGACATTCAAATTTATCTGCCTATGACGGCGGCCGATAGTCAGACCACAATTAAAACACTGCAGGACTGTCTCAGGGATGTACAAAATTGGATGAGCAGTAACTTTTTAAACTTAAACCAAAGTAAAACTGAGATTGTGGTTTTTGGTCAAACCAAGCTACTCGCTGGACATAACAGTGTGATTGGGCCACTGTCCTCCTTCTGTCGTCCTTCAGTGAGGAATCTAGGAGTGATTGTGGACTCCATGTTCAAGCTCGATAAACATATCAGCTCAGTTATAAGAACTAGCTTTTGTCAGCTCCGGACTCTGGCTAAACTTAAGCCTTATTTGCCTCTGGCTGATTTTGAAAAAGCTATACATGCTTTTATCACATCACGCCTGGATTATTGTAACGCTTTGTATGTAGGTCTGGACCAGGGCTCTATACAACGTCTGCAAACGGTTCAGAATGCTGCAGCTCGGCTTCTGACCAAAACTAAGAGATGGGAGCACATTACGCCTGTTCTGTGCTCTTTACATTGGCTCCCTATTGCTTTTCGGGCGAAATTCAAAGTGTTATTGATTGTTTTTAAATGTCTTAAATTTATGGGCCCAGCCTATCTTAGGGAGCTGCTGCAGCCTTATACTCCTCCCAGAGCTCTGAGGTCAGCTGACCAGCTTCTGCTTGCTGTGCCTAAAGCTCGGCTCAAAACTAGGGGTGACAGGGCCTTTTCTGTGGCAGCGCCAAACTGTGGAACTGTCTCCCTTTGTCTGTCCGATCATCTGAGTCTGTTACTCAATTTAAGTCTCGGCTCAAAACTTATTTTTTCTCCCTGGCTTTTAATACTGTCTAGATAGATAGACCTGTTTATGATGCTTTCTAAACTGGAAAATTTTGAGGCCCTGATAATGGGTGATAAAAGTATTAACTGGCTGGAGAAAGAGTCTGAAACTTTGAAAGACTTATGCAATGGCCTAACTCTTACACAATTAATTTCTAATCCAACTAGACCTGACCCTACAAATTTGAATAAAGGCACACTCATTGATGTAATCTTAACAAACAAACCCCATAATTATGAGGCAAATGGTGTTTTTCCACTTGATTTTAGTGACCATTGTCCAATTGGATGTATCCGAAATACAAAAATGAAAAAGACACATTCATGTGTAAAGGTCAGAAGATCATATAAACATTTCAATGAGCAGGCCTTCATCTCTGACCTATATTACAGTGAGATCGGGTTAACATCAGCATTCCTTGACCCTGATATGGCCTTGAACTTTTTTATTAATACATTTAATGAAATTGTCGACCGGCATGCGCCTAAAAGAAAAATTAGAATGAAAAATTGTAATAATCCCTGGTTCAATTCAGAAACTGCACATTTAATTAGAGAAAGAAATGCTGCCTGGAAAACCGCGCACACAACTAGGTCTGAGTTGGATTGGGCATGTTTTCATCACAAGAGAAATAAATGTCTATCAGCAATTAGAAAGGCAAAAACATTGTACTTCATGTCTGCATTGATAGAGAGCCACGGAAATCCAACTAAGTTCTGGAGGACAATCAGATCCCTCTCTGAACCTAACAATTATACTTTACCAACTGATATTTTATTAGATTCCGGTGTTATAAATTCTAAAGAGGAAATATGTGATGCTTTCAATAGACATTTTATCTCTGCATGTGATATGTTGAACAATGATGGTCCTTCTGATCTTGATTATGTTGAATCTGAACCTCGGACAGATAACCACATTTTTTCTTTAAGACCTTTCAGTTACATGGAGGTCTTAAATGCTCTCCGCTCCATAGACCCAAAGAAGTCCACAGGAGCTGACGATCTCGATCCAAAACTTCTTTTATTAGCTGCCCCATATTTAATTCAACCTCTTTTACACATTTTTAATTTGTCAATTCAAATGGCAATTATACCGGAATTATGGAAAACAGCACATGTTTTGCCTTTACATAAAGGTGGGACAACTAAAAATGTAAATAATTTCCGGCCAATATCTAAATTACCTTGTCTTGCAAAAGTTTTAGAAAAGTTCGTTTCAAATCAAGTTACAGGTTATTTAAATAATTTCTCCATTTTGAAGTCTTATCAATCGGGTTTCAGAAAAGGGCATAGTGCTGTCACAGCAACCACAAAAGTTTTAAATGAGATTTTCTCAGCCCTTGATGATAAACAAGATTGTGTAGCTCTGTTTATTGATTTAACTAAAGCGTTCGATTCAGTGGATCATGGAGTCCTCCTGAACCGTCTGAAGCAGATTGGATTTGACAATGCTACATGTAACTGGTTCCAAAATTATCTTTCAAACAGAACCCAGGCAGTAGTAGCTGATGGTTTTAAATCAGATTTTTTAACTTTAAGTAAAGGAGTGCCCCAAGGCTCAATTTTGGGCCCCCTACTTTTTACTATTTTTATTAATTCTATTGGTCACAATTTAAAAGAAAGCCACATACATTTATATGCAGATGATGCTGTTTTGTATGCAACTGCTCCTTCTGCTGATCAGGCACTTTAAAACTGCAGCAAGATTTTAATGAAATCCAAAACTCCCTCATAAATCTTAAGCTGTTTTTGAATGTAAGTAAAACTAAGTATATGATTTTTTCTAAAAAAACATTTCAGTAACATGCAAGCTACAAACCTTTACACACTAAATGGTACATCCATTGAAAGAGTCAAAACTTATAAATATCTTGGGTTTTGGCTTGATGAAGACTTGTCCTTTAAAAAACATATCTCAGAATTATGTAACAGTTTAAAATGTAAATTATCATTTTATTACAGAAACAAATATTGTATCCCAATGAGTTACAGAAAAGAAATAGTGCAAGCAACCTTCCTATCTGTACTGGATTATGGGGATGTGGTGTATATGCAGACTTCAGCCTCTGCTTTGAAACCACTGGATCCACTATTTCACTCCGCCCTTCGCTTTGTTACAGGTGATGGATTTGAAACTCATCACTGTACGCTCTATGAAAAAGTGGGTTGGCCATCACTGTCTGTTAGAAGAGAACAGCACTGCATTAAGTTTATCTATAAGGGATTACTTCAAAAACTGCCAGAATACCTCACCTGCTTGTTAATTATTGATACCGGAACATTTAACACCAGATCACATGACTGCATAAGGCTAAGGACGAGCCACACCAGAACTGAGATGGGAAAGAGGGCTTTTGGCTGTTTTGGGTCACAGAAATGGAATATGCTCCAAGGAAAAGCAAAACTGGACACGTTGGTGACACAATTGCAATTTAATGAGCTGATAACAAACTTTTATACACACACCTGCACTTGTTATTGATGTTTTTTATGGACTTATTTGTTTTGATTGTTTTTTCAGTTTGTGTTGTATTTTAAACAGGGCACCCATGAAAAAGAGCCCAAGTGCTCTCATTGGGTCCCCCTGTATAAATAAAGATAAATAAATAAATAAATAAATAAATAGAATGTCTTGTATTTTATGCGCTTTTGTATAATGTTATGATACCTCATTGTGTTTTATGCGTTTAGTTATTTTATGTGAAGCGCTTTGGTCAGCTGAGGTTGTTTTTAAATGTGCTATATAATTAAACTTGAATTGAATTGAATTAGTCCACAGGTACTGCCCAGTTTAGCAGCTTTATTTAAAATGTGGTTGTGGGTCTTTAGCCCCACTTTAAATGCTTATGACCCTCACCTTTTTTCAAATTTAAATGTAGTTGGCACCATGTCTACGCTGTTGCCATGTGAACATTTTAAAGTGAAAAAATCTTTGTGTCCGTGGTGCCTCCTAAGTCCTCCAATTATAGCCTCAAGTCTGACTTTTAAATCCACACACTAGTATACATAAAAGTGACATTTTGAAGCTTCTGACCACGTTCTATCTTCAGGTACTTAATGCTGTGTATAAGTCTGCATATTTAACCTGTTCCCCCTCCAAACACCTTCATGTTTCTTACAAGCCCTTCTCCGAAAAGAATAGTAAGTGACATTAAACTGACTTTGTTAATTGGCACAGCGACAGTAGCATTAGCAGACTTGATAACTGGTTTCAAATTATAAGGAGGATGTATGGTGTCAAGTTGCCCAAAAGGATAACAAAAAAAAGAAAAAAACACATTTACATTAGTAATTTTATTTTTATGAATAATCAATCTGCATTTTAGAGCACATGAAGAGGTCCACACACAGCGGTTTGATTTTGATTATAGACGGCACACATCACTACATAAATCATTAGCAAGAGTCAAAGCAACAAAAATCAAGTGTAGTAGCATGAGAGACACAGGGACATTTAGGTCTCAAAGAGGATATTTTGTTGGATAAACTGAAACCTTCTTCTAAAAAAAAAACCCTCTAAAAGATTAAATTATTTTTTCCCCCTTCATTTCATCTAATAGATCACCATAAACTTTCTCAGAATGTTTGATTTGAGCTGGTCAAATTCTAAAGGTGCACTATGTAGCTTTTCTGATGGAGTGTCCACCACTTTCCTTTCTCCATGGAGATGTTTATGTCTGTGGAGAAAAGGAGGTGACGTGATCAGTTCAAGTTACAGGTCATGTCTGTGAAGAGGTGAGCCTGGTCACAGTGAGAATGCATCAAGAGATTTGAAAAGACCTGTAACTGAATAAATGCAGACCCTCTATTAGAAAAGTTACATAGTTTCCATGGAGGCAAGCAGGTGGATGCTCCACAAGGAAAGTTACATAGTGCGCCTTTAATAATCATTACGTCCCTACCAAACATTAAACATTTGATTGCAATGTGATCCCTGTTTATGTGTGTGGAGTGGGTTTGTACTCATTGCAGCGTGACCCAGTCAGATGCTGGTCGCAAGTTAGCGTGTAGTGCACCTCTACCCCTCCCTTCCTGCTGTTGCAGACGATGGGGCGGGTGCCCTGGGTGAGAGGGTGTAGACAGGAAATCAGGCGGTCGTCAGGTCCTAGGTCCTCATCCCACAACTCGATCTTCATGTCCGCGTGAGTGTCCACCTGCACAACACAAGCTTCTGTTAAGACAGACTGTGCAACGCTGCACACGATCAGTCGTGGATATGACAAAAGTTTATCTGAGTGAATATCAGTCTCCAGATTCTGTGTGGTAACCTCTCCGTAATTGTGCAGGTTGGATGAGCGTTGCCAACTGTTCCGTAAAATATAAAATTGTTCCGTAATTAGAAAGCCAAACCGTGTCCGTATTCAAGTGACACGGAACAAGATTTTGAAGTCTAAAAGAATGACATGATCACATTTTTTAGACAGCAAAAACTGTCTATGGTGCCTATAAATGCCAGTTGTTTTATATTTTTGTGTTTGAAAAGTAGGATTCTCTTAAGAGGGCACATTATAAATATATCCAGGAGAACTGGTTGAGACAGACAAGTCAGACTCAGGTCCATGGGCCAAATTGGCCCTCGATATAAATATATTTAGCCCGGAAGATCATATCAAATATGTATTAGAGCTGGCCCGCCGGCAGCTGCACCAGTATAGCGCATGCACTTCTAATAGTACGAATCCCAGAATGCTTTTCAAAGGTGTTGGTGCCGGCCCCCCACCACTTCTGTTGACACTCATTAGCATCTGCTACCTGTCGCCTCACTCAAATTCAATCCACCCATTCTGAAAAACATGCAGATATTTTGTTTGGTCCACTACTTAGTCACAGTTTGTAATTTTGGCCCTTTGTGAATTTGAGTTTGACACCCCTGGGTTGAGGGGAAAACGAGCTACAGGATTACCAAAATATGTCAATAAACAACAAAATATTTACAAAATTTTTACAAGAACATTATTTTACCTAATGATGTTTCATTTTATAACTATGCCAACTCAAATTTCTATTTAATTGTAATATATTAAGCTGCCTCTATACATGAAGACCTTTGATATTACAATATCCCAATGTTACAGATAGGGTTTCCTCCCTAGTACATATACATAAGTGTAGAGATACTCACCATGCCCAGATCGTAGCGTTCATTCCATGCTGGGTTATTGGACTTGATGACTCGAGTCTGGCGGTAGTGCGGTCCATACCACATCTTGACATAACTAGTTCAAGAGAAAGGAGCATGAACTAACAGTGTTTGTTATGAGCTCTTTGAGTTTGTCTTACCTGTCAGTTTTACCAATGAAGTCTCCTTTAAGTCCCCAGGCCCGGACTATAGTCACTGTGAGCAGACCACTCCACGCCCTTTTGGGACAACAGTTCACTCCACACGGTTCCTCGTCTTTTTTACTGATGCCGTTTTCCTTTAAACAGAAGTCAATATAGATTTTTTTTTTAATTTTGTTGATGAATATATCTCTTTCAGGGTGTGTGCTGTAAAAATGTTTGTTACTTTATGTTTAAGAAAGTTTCAGAGCATACAAAAGAAGAGCAAACACTGAGCAAGGTTACATGTACATTCAGCAGATCAATATTTCTCTCTCTCTGTTGTAAGCGGAGGTTGAAAGTCATGATTTCCATTGTTCTGATTTGTCTGATAATTTGTATCTAAAGACCAATTGGGGGCACATCCTTTTTCAGGCTGCAATTTGTAATTGCCTTTTCTTCAACAAGTGTGATCTTAAATGGATTTACATCAGATTTACTTAGACCTTCTGGGGGTATACTAAGAAATAAAGTGAAAAAAGAAAGACCAAATCGAGTGTGTTTGAAGGTCTTTCATAAAGCCTGTTTGGTCTCTATGAAAAACGACATGGTCTCTTCCAATCTCCTGGCCAGAGTTGGTGCAAAAAGCTTATAATCAATGTTAAGAATACTAATATACTGAGCAGCAGTATCCCATAGTATGGTCTCCATGCATGCCTCTTACTCTTTGTTGTATCTAACTTCATCAGTAAATTAAAATATCCTGTGCACATCAAATGTATATATGATATATAGATACATTTGTAACACTGAAATGTTTTCCAATATCTTTTCTGCATCTGTTACATGTAATCTTGTGCCCTCAAACAAACCAAAACCGCAAGGAATTAGATAACATTTGTACTACATGGCCTGAAAAAGTATAAAAGACATAACTAAGACCATTTTGTTTCTATCACAACTCCTACCTTCAGGTAGTCTACAATGGCGGCGTTCACATGTGGTCTCTTCTTTAAGTCTGGCACCAGGTCGGACATGAGTCGGAGCGAGTACTCCATTATGTCGGGGTGGTCTTTGAGCGACTGTAGCCACGCGTTGTACCTCTGCGAGTTGTTGAAGAGCAGGGAGAAGTCTCCGTCCCAGCCCGTGCCCCCCACCACCTCTGTGTGGTGCAGGTGCAGGCCCGTGCTGAACGAGGTGGCCACATCCTTGTTCTGGAACAGGTTCTGGCAGCTCTTGTACTCTGCAGTCCCAATTGCATTGTGCTTGCCCAGGCCCAGGCTCAGGTTTATGCCCAGAGAGAGACAGCTATGTGCCTGTGCAGACCAGAGTGAGGTTTACTGTTATGGTAATATGCTTTAATCATGCCTAACAGGACAGCACAATAAGGAACTGCGCCCTCTGCTGGCAGTGGTGTCAAACATGTTACAGATAGTGTTTATATTTCATTAGCATTGTCAATTTGCTTTTCCAGAGTTAATGTGACATATTATGCATGGTTGACATCTAAAGAACTTGTACTTAAGGATGTTGGTTCATTAAGCCCTCGTAATGGAAATTAATTGTTTGCTATTGACCCATCAGCCACTGACGTGAACGATGTCTGTGCTTTTTTCCTCATCTGGATATGACAGAAGTTTGATTCGCTTCTTCCACTGCTGTGTTTATAGTGCCTCACATCTCAAGATGGTGTGAGCCCAGTTAGGTCAGGACTAACTGAGATGGAGGGTTTTACCAAATGATGCATGTTTTGCATATTAGGGGAGGAAACACACCCAAACAGGAGAGAAACTCTGCACAGAAAATGCTGGGCAGTTCAGAAGTCGAACCCAGAACTTTCTAGTAAAATATGTTCTGTAGCCATTTAGCCAGTGCACTGTAGCTGCAGTTTTCAAAGTCAGTGGAATTGTTTCTTTTTTAAGTCGTTTTTAATCAATATTTTTATAGGTCAAAATGAAAAAATTATAACATAATGATCTATGGGTGTTGTAGATTATAACTACAGCAGACAAAGCATAATATGTCTTCTTGAAAGTTAAAGTGCCCTGTCGTCTGAGCTCTCCACTGCACTCACACGGTGATGAATGGGAATCATGATTGGTTCATGGTTCATGATTTGTCTAAGGCTTTAATTTGTTAACGTTTGAGTGTAGAGATGTATCGACATCAACTCGTGAGCTTCAGAATTGTAATCGAATTGAAACATGAAACACCCATAGGTTTCCACCCCTAATTGCTCTGATACTTTAACAGAATGTAAAAGTACCTCAGAAGAGGAAAAGCCGTTGAGGGAGGACAAACAGGTTCGCACAGCCGTCACACGTCGGAATCGTCCACCCAAATATGCCTGTAAAAATAAAGACTATGAAGTATGACCATGACCAATGAAACTGTGAGAAGCACATCTTCAACATTGTTATGGTAATAGTTCTATGTAGGCAATTGGAATAAAAACTCCCAGTTCTCTGTTTTTAATCCAAATGACTGTAGCTGATCTGGAAGAGAGAGTGTGGACCTTTAGACCACTGGCCTGCTCCTACCCCATGCAGCTTAACCTTCAGAACCGACCTTCTGAAGGCATCAGCACAACAGCACGGGCCCACTTCAACTAGAAACATCCTGCCCCCTCTTGTATGCCCCTAACAAATCCTACAACTATTAACAGGAAATATGAGAGAACAAGTGCCACATTGTGCTTAAATGTTTCAGTAGAGAGCAGTTCACAATCACGCCTCTGGGCAGGAAAAATGTAGTGACCTGTTGGATGTAGTGTGTGCCATAGGTGCTGATAAGGCGTCTGTACTGGGCCTTGGTGAAGGAGTTGAATGAGGAGGGCAGCAGGGACACGTCCTTTCGAAACTCAGAGCTCAGAGGAGGAGTACTGGACACCCGGTATCTGCACACACACATACAAGGAGGGTTTTCATGCTTTTTGGGCACATTACATTGACTTAGATGTAGGTGGGGCCTAGAGGGGGTATCCTACCTGTAGTGCGTACAAGAGGAGCAGTGGATACTAAAAGTAAACTTATCTTCTTTAGCTCTTGTTGATACAAAGTTGTATGCATCAGAGCGTGTCCCTCCCACCTCCAAGTCTCCATAGTCTTCCTGCTTCAGCCCCACCTGTCACAGAGGAGAGCGGTCATGTCAAAGACCATTTTCAGTCTATATGACTCTGAGTCTCACATCTTACCTTCCAGTCACTGCTGTCTTGGTAAGTCATGGTACTGACCACTTTACTGCACACAGATCAAAAAGTTAAATGAACACAGTTACAGAGTTGCCCCTTGGCTCAGCCTCTGGGTACTCCTCCTGACTTTAGGGTTACTGATGGGTTACCTCTCTCATGGTTCGGCTTACTAGTGGGTTACCTCTCTTGAGATTAGAGTTACTGGCGGCTTACCTCTCTCAGGGTTAGAGTTAGTGCTTGGGTAAATTTACATTAGAATTACACTTGTCTTACCTGACTGAAGACTCCATAGTCTGCTTGATAGAGGATTGGCACTGAGTAATAGCTCGGAAATCTACTGCAGCGAGTGGCAGCTGTAAATGAGGAGAACATTTTTAACATCTAAGTGACCTTGGTGAGGGAAGTCTGGGTGTCCCTGCTTAGACTGCTGACCCAGCGACCTGACCCCGGATAAAACAGAAGAAGATGGATGGGGCCCCCTTGTGGATGTGGGGTCCTCTGAATTTGGTCAGTTGTTTATAGAAACGTGTGATTGTATGATAGCGCTGTCGTCCTTTTAGACGGCCAATGGTCATAGTCAACTGAAATGTTTAGTTATGTGATTACAAGTATATATGGACTACAGCAGAAAGGAGAAAACATGGAGTAGTGGGTTAGCTGGAGTTTTGGGAGTGACTGCACAGTGTAATCTGCCTTTTCACTTTATGATGGTGTTTAATAGTTGTTGTTTTTTCTGCATACATATTTGTATTTGCACAATATCCTGATCATTTCATTGTCAGTGTATTGATGCATGGAGCATGTCATCAGTTTTCTTTAGTGTTCTTCAGCTCTAATGCCTGGTCGCCTGCTTTAAAACAGTAAAGGGGACTTTTCTTATAGACCTGTAGTACATTGTACTGTTGTCACAATACTAAAATTTCAAACTCTGTTTCGATACTAAGGCGTTGACTCAATACAGATTCCAATAGTCTTTCTTTAGACAACAGAATGTGATCTTCAACATTAAATCATAGTGCGTTCTTTTATATTACCATGTGACCTTATATCTGTGTAAAGTGCCCTCAGTCGTCCAGGCAAGTTCCATACTGGCCCATGGGTATATTCTAGTCCATGTGGTCTTATACTTATTCTGATCCAGCTCAAGATCATTCTAATGCTGTTCAGGAAACATTTCCATCCTGTGACAGACTTTTATAGTATCATTACTTGTCAATATTATCACTGTCTAGTTTTAGTATTGATTAGTACCTGATTTTTGATACTTTTAAAAAACATAATTTACTGTACATTAGTGACTAGTCCTTCAACCTTGCTATAGTGAGTTATTCACCATTTTAGCTATTTTTTTTATTTGGTCTATAGAATGTTATGGTTTCATATCTGAAACTCTATTTGTTTAATGAGTTGTGGTTGCTTCTCTCACCTTCTGCAGTTGGTTTCCGTGGAGAGGGTTTTTGATCAGATTACAGGTGCCATTTGGGGCCATGTAGGTGGTGATGTCGACCAGGTAAGCCCCTTTCCTCTTCAGGGTGACGATGTCGTAGCCCTCGCCCATCAGATTGTGTCCCGGGACAAAGGGAGCATTCTTGCACACTTCACCTCTGCTGATGTCGTTAGAGCCGTGAGCCAGAGACAGGAGCCCCGCAAGGAGGGAGAGAGCCAGGGGGACATACGCCATGGCCTGGGATGCACACACACACATCTACAGAAAAGTTTTTTGTATGTGTACAAATGTGTGTTCTCTTGCAGCCTCCTGGTGCATGCACTCACCTGTGGTCCTGTGGAGCAGGCTGCTGGACAGAGGGTTAGGAGCCACAGGGTTAGGAGCCACAGGGTTAGGAGCCACAGGGTTAGGAGCCAGAGGTACTGCAGGAGAGCAGTAACAGTGTTTTTATACCAGAGGACAGGACATCAAAAATTCAAGGAGGAAGTACTTCTCGGAAAAAATATTTGAAAAAAATTTGAAATTCAATTTTAAACTGGAGAGACCAGTTTCAGTGTGAACAGACCTTCCAGAAAAAGGGTGGAGGTGGGTGTATGGTTTTTAGAGATCATTTAGTTAATCACAGGTTGTCATTTGGGGTGTTTTCATCTTTTGAAAATCTTTCTTTTAAAATGGAGTTAAACGATCTCCCTCCATACTCCATACTGATGGAGAGGTTTGTATATGACTGAGATGCTTTCAGTCATATGCACAAACTTTGATGGTTTAGTCAGGGGATTTTACAGGTGATTTTGATGTATATGTGGATAATGTGTTTGAGAGAAATGCTAAAGAGGTCAGCTGTCCTTGAAACATTAGGTCAGACTCAGCATCGTTAAAGATGAGTAGAAAGGAGGAATGATGAGACTATCAGGGCACAGAAAAGGGACTGCTGAGCGGGAATGGCCAAATGGCCGGGAAAGTCAAAGCTCCATGTTCGTTATGAGATTTACAGAGAAAAGGTATACATGTACAACCACAGTTTATGTAGAACAAGCACTTCCCAAGAGCTTTCAAAAGCTCTTGGGAAGTGTGGTGAGTAGTCTTGATGTCACAATACTGAACAATTATCAACCCACATCAAATCTGCTGTTTTAACCATGGAAAAGTTATTAACCAACAGCTTATTAATTTTCTCCAAATGCACATTTCCTTTGATGTTTTCCAGTCAGGTTTTAGACCCCACCACAGCACTGAGACTGCTCTTATCAGGGTGACAAATGACATCCACCTGAACACTGATGCAGGCAAAGTCTCAGTCTTGATCCTGTTAGACCTGAGTGCTGCTTTTGACACTGTGGATCATGGGATCCTCTTACAGAGACTAGAGGACTGGGTGGGCATCTCTGGTACAATACTAAACTGGTAAAAAATCTTGTCTAGAAGAGTACTTTGTTGAAACTTGAAAATGTGTCTCAGATAAAATGTCCCTGACCCTTGTTGGTCAATCTGTATATCTGCCATTAGGCCATTTAACACACAGCAATAATGTGTCTCACCACAGTGATGCAGATGACACTCAGATCTATGTCTCACTGCAGCAGGTGACTATGGACCAGTGGATTCACTCTGCCACTGCATCCAACAGATCAGTGTGTGGATGCAAAACAACTTTCTCCAGCTAAACTCAGACAAGACAGAAGTCATAGTCTTTGTCCCACAGAAACAAAGAGAATGTGTCAGCAGTCACCTCCAGTCTCTCGAAAATCTTCAAATCAGGCCAGAAATCTAATTGTAATAATGGACTCAGACTTGAACTTTAACAGCCACATCAAATCACATCTGGAGCTTTTGCGATCTAAAAAATATTGCAAAAATCAAAGGTATACTGTCAAAACCAGACTTAGAGAGACTTATCCATGCATTTGTCTCCAGTAGGTTAGACTACTGTAACGTCCTGCTCACTGGCATCTTCAAACGAGCCTTAAGACAACTGCAGTACATCCAGAACGCTGCTACTCGGGTCCTGACTAGAACCAGGAAGTACGAGCACATAAGTCCTGTGCTCAGGTCCCTGCACAAAAGGCAAATTTTATTTTATTTCCTTGGTTTCTTGATTTAGTCAGTTAAATTTTTATTGTATTGTATTATTAGTATTGTTTGACTAGTAAAGGAAAGCATAGTTTTAATTTAACTAAACATCTTGATTCTAGATGTAAAATATAACACTACAAAACAAAGTTAACAGGTTGGAGAGGAGTTTCACTTGTTTTGGTTTTATTAAAATAATAAGAGTGACCAGTGCTATACAAAATGATCTCCAGCCTCCAGCTGAGCCCTGGTACAAGCGTCTTACCACAGCTTCAAAAAGACTTCAGGAGCCCTGTCGTCATCTCACATCCAAAAGACTTCAGGCCCGTCCTTCTCATCTCACTTCTAGGTCACATCATGCATCAGCTGACGTCTCACATCCTACTTGGGAATGTGCTGTTAACAGAGACAAACTGTCATTTGGATACATATAAGTAATTTCATGGTCCTTATGTCAATTTGTGCCTTAGATTTTATTTTGCAACTGATACGAGTACAATAGTTCAGTTTCCTCACTTGTACTTGTGCATGATTTAATGTGCGACACTTTGCTGTGCAGTATGTGTTTTTAGCATAAGGACTGGGAGCAGTTTGCAGGTCTTTCAGAATGGAAAGTCCTGATGGATGTACAAATGAGAGTTACACTGTATTGGATATTGTTCTGTATTGGATATTGTCTTATGTTCCCATGGAAACTGTCACTGATGGGTGGGTTGACGACATATGTTTGGGGATTTTGTAGTGATTGGAATGTTTATTGTTCATTTTGTGTGTCTGTGTGCCCATGGATTGTTGATAAATTATACATTTCCCCATAAGGAGACAACAAAGGCTAATCAGTCATTTTCAGGGCCCCTGTGCTCTCAGTGTAAATAGTGTGTGTGTTTGTGGAACAAAATGTGAGACAACAGGAAATTAACCCCTGCTGTAGTCCAGCTTCCAGCTTTTTACAATTATCACATTATATACAATGCAAATTTTAAGACATCTTAGGTTTTGACCTTATCCTCAGAAATGATTACAGGTCAATAATAATAATAATAATAATACATTTTATTTGTTAGGCGCCTTTCAAGGCTCTCAAGGTCGCCGTACACATATACACACATACACAATACAAATAAAACAATGTAAAATGATTAAAAATACATTTAAAAACAAATATAGATTAAAAGACAGTGCAGTTATGGTCAGAGTGGTCAGGATGAGAAGGCCTTTCTAAACAGATAAGTTTTGAGTTTAGATTTGAAGTGTGGGAGTGAGTGTGTGTTGCGGAGGTCATGGGGGAGGGAGTTCCAGAGCTGGGGAGCAGAGCAGCTGAAGGCTCTGCTCCCCATAGTGACAAGACGGGCAGGAGGGACAGTGAGGTGCAGGGAAGAGGAGGAGCGGAGGGAGCGGGCGGGTGTGGAGATGTGAATGAGGTCAGACAGGTATGGAGGGGTCAGGTTGTGGAGAGCTTTGTATATGAGGAGTATGATTTTGTAGTGTATGCGGTGCGTGATGGGGAGCCAGTGGAGCTGTTGCAGGACAGGTGTGATGTGGTGATGGGAGGGTGTGTGTGTGATAATGCGGGCAGCTGAGTTTTGGACCAGTTGGAGTTTATGGAGTCATTTCTGTGGGAGTCCGAACAAAAGAGAATTGCAATAATCAATACGAGAAGTGACCAGGCTATGGATGAGGATGGCGGTGGTGTGTGGGGTGAGTGAGGGACGGAGGCGGTGGATGTTTCTGATGTGGAAATAGGCGGACCGGGTGATGTTGTTGATATGGGAGGTGAAGGAAAGTGTGCTGTCGAGGATGACACCCAGACTCTTTACCTGAGGGGAGGGGGAGATAGAGGAGCCATCAATAGATATGGAAAAAGGATTTATTTTGCTAAGGGTGGATTTGGTGCTGACAAGTAAGAGTTCTGTTTTATTGCCGTTAAGTTTGAGGAAGTTTGAGGTGAACCAGGTTTGTATTTCTGTGAGGCAGTCTGTCAGGGAAGAGGGTGGAAGTGTAGAGTTGGGTTTACTGGAAATGTAGAGCTGGGTGTCATCCGCGTAACAGTGAAAGTGAATGTGGTGTTTTCTAAAGATGGAACCAAGGGGGAGAAGATAGATTAGAAAGAGCAGAGGACCAAGGACAGAACCCTGAGGAACACCTGATGTGACAGGGAAGGGGTGTGAGGTGAATGACTTGAGCTGAATAAACTGAGAGCGATCTGAGAGGTAGGAGTGGAACCAGGAGAGGGGAGTACCAGTCAAGTCCTTGTGCCCTCTGCTACCACCCTGTCTCCTTAGACATCTGAACCGATTTACTTAATTTTTTTCCATACAGATGAAACCAGCGCAAAGACGTCAAGAGGTTCACTTTTGTTCTCTACATCAATTTGCAGATTCATACAATGAATGGGCAAACAATAAACGAGTAAATAACAAAGCAAATAAGTACATGCTCCAAGGCCCCTAAAAGCCCTTAGAGGTGAAGGTGTGTTAGTGTGAGGGAGGGTTTTCAGGTAAGTGCTAACGCCTGTTACTGTAAGTGATGTGCTGCTTACGCCCAAATCCAATTATTCATAAATGTCAACACATTTTTAAAAAGTTGCACTATTGCTCCAGTCTGATCTCACTGATTTGCCTGGAATGTTCTATAGTATGGCATTAAATATTTATATCATGAATTTATGCAATTGCAGGTGTTGTGTCCCTTAGATTTCACTTGGAAAAACATGTATTCTTCCTGTGAGTGAGGTCACCTCTCCATAGATCTGACCTGTATTTAGCATCGATACTTGCTCAAATGAGTATCTTGTTTCTAAACTAGTTTTAGTATCTATTAGTACCTGATTTGATGCTTTTGGTAACCCTTATCTAAAGAGGATCAAATTGATGTTGTAGTGAAAAAAATATGTTAATATTTTATCTGTTTATAAGAAAAGTTGTAAAAAAAAAAAAAGTTTATTTGAAGGAAGAGTGTGAGTGACATTAGTTTAAAACAGTTTCAGGACACACGTGTTGCTCAATGGAAAAACATAGAAAGCTAATGCTTTACAAGCCAACAATAACAAGAAATGTACAATATTGTAGTCTTACTAGTTCAGTTGGTGCAGCCTTATTAACGTGTTAAATTATTGTCATTAAACTTTCACCTGTAACAGTGATGATAAATGATGTAATTAAACTGTGACAGGTGTGGCCTGATTACACTGACCACACCTGTCCTGGTTTAGTCCTGGTTTAGTCCTGGTTTAGTCCTGGTTTAGTCCTGGTTTAGTCCTAGTTTAGTCCTGGTTTGTCCTGGTTTGGTCCTGGTTTGGTCCTGGTTTGGTCTTGGTTTGGTCTTGATTTGGTCTTAGTTTGGTCCTGGTTTGGTCCTGGTTTGGTCCTGGTTTGGTCCTGGTTTGGTCCTGGTTTAGTCTTTGTTTTGTCCTTGTTTAGTCCTGGTTTAGTCCTGGTTTGGTCTTGGTTTGGTCTTAGTTTGGTCCCGGTTTAGTCCTGGTTTGGTCCTGGTTTAGTCCTGGTTTAGTCCTGGTTTAGTCCAGGTTCCATACTATATACTAGTCTGTCTGGTCTTATACTTGTTCTGATTCAGCTCAAGATCATTCTGAAAGCTGTTCAGCAATGTTTTTTTTTATGTCCTGTCAATGTGACTTCTTTAGTATCGATACTTGCTCAAATGAGTATCTTGTTTCTAAACTAGTTTTAGTATCTATTAGTACCTGATTTGATGCTTTTGGTAACCCTAATCTAAAGAGGATCAAATTGATGTTGTAGTGAAAAAAATATGTTAATATTTTATCTGTTTACAAGAAAAGTGGTAAAATATATATATATATATATATATATATATATATATATATATATATATATATATATATATATATATATATATATATATATATATATATATATATATATATATATATATATATATATATATATATATATATATATATATATATATATATATATATATATATATATATTTGAAGGAAGAGTGTGAGTGACATTAGTTTAAAACAGTTTCAGGACACACGTGTTGCTCAATGGAAAAACATAGAAAGCTAATGCTTTACACGCCAACAATAACAAGAAATGTACAATATTGTAGTCTTACTAGTTCAGTTGGTGCAGCCTTATTAACGTGTTAATTATGTCGTTAAACTTTCACCTGTAACAATGATGATAAATGATGTAATTAAACTGTGACAGGTGTGGCCTGATTACACTGACCACACCTGTCCTGGTTTAGTCCTGGTTTGGTCCTAGTTTAGTCCTGGTTTGGTCTTGTTTTGTCTCCAATATTACATTTTGTACATAGATGTAAATAGTGTGTGATTTTGTGAGATGATCTATTTATTTATTTTGTTTAACACTGACACTTTATTCTTATTGCACAAATGTTATTCTTATTTAAATGACTTTTATTTTTATTCTTAATTCTATCCTGTGGTTGTGGCATCAGTTAACTAAGAGAATTTCCCTTCGGGGATCAATAAAAGTGATTCTGATTCTGATTTTGGTTTTGGTTTAGTCCTGGTTTAGTCCTGGTTTAGTCCTGGTTTAGTCCAGGTTCCATACTATATACTAGTCTGTCTGGTCTTATACTTGTTCTGATTCAGCTCAAGATCATTCTGAAAGCTGTTCAGCAATGTTTTTTTTATGTCCTGTCAATGCGACTTCTTTAGTATCGATACTTGCTCAAATGAGTATCTTGTTTCTAAACTAGTTTTAGTATCTATTAGTACCTGATTTGATGCTTTTGGTAACCCTAATCTAAAGAGGATCAAATTGATGTTGTAGTGAAAAAAATATGTTAATATTTTATCTGTTTATAAGAAAAGTGGTAAAAAAATATATATATATTTGAAGGAAGAGTGTGAGTGACATTAGTTTAAAACAGTTTCAGGACACACGTGTTGCTCAATGGAAAAACATAGAAAGCTAATGCTTTACAAGCCAACAATAACAAGAAATGTACAATATTGTAGTCTTACTAGTTCAGTTGGTGCAGCCTTATTAACGTGTTAATTATGTCATTAAACTTTCATCTGTAACAGTGATGATAAATGATGTAATTAAACTGTGACATGTGTGGCCTGATTACACTGACCACACCTGTCCTGGTTTAGTCCTGGTTTAGTCCTGGTTTAGTCCTGGTTTGTCCTGGTTTGTCCTGGTTTGGCCCTGGTTTGGTCCTGGTTTGGTCTTGGTTTGGTCTTGATTTGGTCTTAGTTTGGTCCTGGTTTAGTCCTGGTTTGGTCCTGGATTGGTCCTGGTTTGGTCCTGGTTTGGTCCTTGTTTTGTCCTTGTTTAGTCCTGGTTTGGTCTTGGTTTGGTCTTAGTTTGGTCCTGGTTTAGTCCTGGTTTGGTACTGGTTTGGTCCTGGTTTAGTCTTGGTTTGGTCCTGGTTTAGTCCTGGTTTATTCCTGGTTTGATCTTGGTTTAGACCTGGTTTGGGCCTTGTTTAGTCCTGGTTTAGTCCTGGTTTAGTCCTTGTTTGGTCCTGGTTTAGTCCTGATTTAGTCCTGGTTTAGTCCTGGTTTGGTCTTGTTTTGGTCTTGGTTTAGTCCTGGTTTGGTCTTGGTTAGGTCCTGGTTTAGTCCTGGTTTAGTCATGGTTTGGTCCTGGTTTGGTCCTGGTTTTGTCCTGGTTTAGTCCTGGTTTGATCGCGATTTAGTCATGGTTTGGTCCTGGCTTAGTCCTGGCTTAGTCCTCATTTAGTCCTGGTTTTGTGTTGGTTTAGTCCTGGTTTAGTCCTGGTTGGGTCTTGGTTAGGTCCTGGTTTAGTTCTGGTTTGGTCCTGGTTTAGTCCTGATTTAGTCCTGGTTTGGTCCTGGTTTGGTCCTGATTTGGTCCTGGTTTAATCCTGGTTTGGTCCTGGTTTGGTCCTTTGTTTGGTCCTGGTTTGGTCCTGGTTTAGTCATGGTTTAGTCTTGGTTTAGTCATGGTTTAGTCTTGCTTTAGTCCTGGTTTAGTCCTGGTTTAGTCCTGGTTTGGTCTTATTTTGATCCTGGTTTAGTCCTGGTTTAGTCCTAGTTTAGTCCTGTTTTTTTTTCCTGGTTAAGTCCTGGTTTTGTCCTAGTTTAGTCCTGGTTTAGTCCTAGTTTGGTCCTGGTTTGGTCCTGGTTTAGTCCTGGTTTGGTCTTGGTTTGGCCCTGGTTTAGTCCTGGTTTGGTCCTGGTTTAGACCTGGTTTGGTCCTGGTTTAGACCTGGTTTAATCCTGGTTTGGGCCTGGTTTGGTCCTGGTTTGGTCCTGGTTTGGTCCTGGTTTAGTCCTGGTTTAGTCCTGGTTTGGTCTTGGTTTGGTCGTGGTTTAGTCCTGGTTTAGTCCTTGTTTGGTCCTTGTTTGGTCCTGGTTTAGTCCTGGTTTGGTCTTGTTTTGGTCCTGGTTTAGTCCTTGTTTGGTCCTGGTTTAGTCCTGGTTTAGTCCTGGTTTAGTCCTGGTTTAGTCCTGGTTTGGTCCTGGTTTAGTCCTGGTTTGGTCCTGCTTTAGTCCTGCTTTAGTCCTGGTTTAGTCCTGGTTTAGTTCTGATTTAGTCCTGCTTTAGTCCTGGTTTAGTCCTGGTTTGGTCTTGGTTTGGTCTTAGTTTGGTCCTGGTTTAGTCCTGGTTTGGTCCTGGTTTTGTCCTGGTTTAGTCCTGGTTTAATCCTGGTTTGGGCCTGGTTTAGTCCTGGTTTGGTCCTTGTTTGGTCCTGGTTTAGTCCTGGTTTAGTCCTGGTTTAGTCCTGGTTTAGTCCTTGTTTGGTCCTGGTTTAGTGCTGGTTTGGTCTTGGTTTGGTCGTGGTTTAGTCCTGGTTTATTCTTTTTTTGGTCCTTGTTTGGTCCTGGTTTAGTCCTGGTTTGGTCTTGTTTTGGTCCTGGTTTAGTCCTTGTTTGGTCCTGGCTTAGTCCTGGTTTGGTCCTGGTTTAGTCCTGGTTTAGCCCTGGTTTGGTCCTTGTTTGGTCCTGGTTTAGTCCTGGTTTAGTCCTGGTTTGGTCCTGGTTTAGTCCTGGTTTAGTCCTGGTTTGGTCCTTGTTTGGTCCTGGTTTAGTCCTGGTTTAGTCCTGGTTTGGTCCTGCTTTAGTCCTGCTTTAGTCCTGCTTTAGTCCTGGTTTAGTCCTGGTTTAGTTCTGGTTTAGTCCTGGTTTAGTCCTGGTTTAGTCCTTGTTTGGTCTTGGTTTGGTCTTAGTTTCGTCCTGGTTTAGTCCTGGTTTGGTCCTGGTTTAGTCCTGGTTTAGTCATGGTTTGGTCCTGGTTTGGTCCTGGTTTTGTCCTGGTTTAGTCCTGGTTTGGTCGTGGTTTAGTCATGGTTTGGTACTGGCTTAGTCCTCGTTTAGTCCTGGTTTTGTGTTGGTTTAGTCCTGGTTTAGTCCTGGTTTGGTCTTGGTTAGGTCCTGGTTTAGTCCTGGTTTGGTCCTGGTTTAGTCCTGGTTTAGTCCTGGTTTGGTCCTGGTTTGGTCCTGATTTGGTCCTGGTTTAGTCCTGGTTTGGTCCTGGTTTGGTCCTTTGTTTGGTCCTGGTTTGGTCCTGGTTTAGTCATGGTTTAGTCTTGGTTTAGTCATGGTTTAGTCTTGGTTTAGTCCTGGTTTAGTCCTGGTTTAGTCCTGGTTTGGTCTTATTTTGATCCTGGTTTAGTCCTGGTTTAGTCCTAGTTTAGTCCTGTTTTTTTTCCTGGTTAAGTCCTGGTTTTGTCCTAGTTTAGTCCTGGTTTAGTCCTGGTTTGGTCCTGGTTAGGTCCTGGTTTAGTCCTGGTTTAGTCCTGGTTTGGTCTTGGTTTAGTCCTGGTTTAGTCCTGGTTTGGTCCTGGTTAGGTCCTGGTTTAGTCCTGGTTTATTCCTGGTTTGGTCCTGTTTTGGTCCTGGTTTAGTCCTGGATTAGTCCTTGTTTGGTCATGTTTTAGTCATGGGTTGGTCCTGGTTTAGTCCTGGTTTGGTCCTGGTTTATTCCTGGTTTAGGCATGGTTTGGTCCTGGTTTAGTCCTGGTTTTGTCCTGGTTTAGTCCTGGTTTGGTCTTGGTTAGGTCCTGGTTTAGTCCTGGTTTGGTCCTGGTTTAGTCCTGATTTAGTCCTGGTTTAGTCCTGTTTTGGTCCTGGTTTAGTCCTGGTTTAGTCCTTGTTTGGTCGTGTTTTTGTCATGGGTTGGTCCTGGTTTAGTCCTGGTTTGGTCCTGGTTTAGTCCTGGTTTGGTCTTGGTTAGGTCCTGGTTTAGTCCTGGTTTGGTCCTGGTTCAGTCATGGTTTGGTCATGGTTTGGTCCTGGTTTGGTCCTGGTTTAGTCCTGGTTTAGTCCTGGTTTGGTCCTGGTTTAGTCCTGGTTTGGTCCTGGTGTGGTCCTGGTTTAGTCCTGGTTTAGTCCTGGTTTTGTTCTAGTTTAGTCCTGGTTTAGTCCTGGTTTGGTCTTGGTTTGGTCCTGGTTTAGTCCTGGTTTAGTCCTGGTTTAGTCATCGTTTGGTCCTTGTGTGGTCCTGGTTTAGTCCTGGTTTAGTTATGGTTTAGTTCTGGTTTAGTCCTGGTTTGGTCTTGGTTTAGTCCTAATTTGGTCCTAGTTTTGTCTTGGTTTGGTCCTGGTTTAGTCCTGGTTTAGTCCTGGTTTAGTCATGGTTTGGTCCTGGTTTGGTCCTGGTTTTGTCTTGGTTAAGTCCTGGTTTGGTACTGGTTTAGTCCTGGTTTGGTCCTGATTTGGTCCTGGTTAATCCTGGTTTAGTCCTGGTTTGGTCCTGGTTTGGTCTTGGTTTGGTCTCGGTTTGGTCTTAGTTTGGTCCCGGTTTAGTCCTTGTTTTGTCCTTGTTTTGTCCTTGTTTAGTCCTGGTTTGGTCTTGGTTTAGTCCTGGTTTGGTCCTGATTTAGTCCTGGTTTGGTCTTGTTTTGGTCCTGGTTTGGTCTTGGTTTAGTCCTGGTTTAGTCCTGGTTTGGTCCTGGTTTGGTCCTGGTTTAGTCCTGGTTTGGTCCTGGTTTAGTCCTGGTTTGGTCTTGTTTTGTCTCCAATATTACATTTTGTACATAGATGTAAATAGTGTGTGATTTTGTGAGATGATCTATTTATTTATTTTGTTTAACACTGACACTTTATTCTTATTGCACAAATGTTATTCTTATTTAAATGACTTTTATTTTTATTCTTAATTCTATCCTGTGGTTGTGGCATCAGTTAACTAAGAGAATTTCCCTTCGGGGATCAATAAAAGTGATTCTGATTTTGGTTTTGGTTTAGTCCTGGTTTAGTCCTGGTTTAGTCCTGGTTTAGTCCTGGTTTAGTCCAGGTTCCATACTATATACTAGTCTGTCTGGTCTTATACTTGTTCTGATTCAGCTCAAGATCATTCTGAAAGCTGTTCAGCAATGTTTTTTTTATGTCCTGTCAATGTGACTTCTTTAGTATCGATACTTGCTCAAATGAGTATCTTGTTTCTAAACTAGTTTTAGTATCTATTAGTACCTGATTTGATGCTTTTGGTAACCCTAATCTAAAGAGGATCAAATTGATGTTGTAGTGAAAAAAATATGTTAATATTTTATCTGTTTATAAGAAAAGTGGTAAAAAAAATATATATATTTGAAGGAAGAGTGTGAGTGACATTAGTTTAAAACAGTTTCAGGACACACGTGTTGCTCAATGGAAAAACATAGAAAGCTAATGCTTTACAAGCCAACAATAACAAGACATGTACAATATTGTAGTCTTACTAGTTCAGTTGGTGCAGCCTTATTAACGTGTTAATTATGTCATTAAACTTTCATCTGTAACAGTGATGATAAATGATGTAATTAAACTGTGACATGTGTGGCCTGATTACACTGACCACACCTGTCCTGGTTTAGTCCTGGTTTAGTCCTGGTTTGTCCTGGTTTGTCCTGGTTTGGCCCTGGTTTGGTCCTGGTTTGGTCTTGGTTTGGTCTTGATTTGGTCTTAGTTTGGTCCTGGTTTAGTCCTGGTTTGGTCCTGGTTTGGTCCTTGTTTTGTCCTTGTTTAGTCCTGGTTTGGTCTTGGTTTGGTCTTAGTTTGGTCCTGGTTTAGTCCTGGTTTGGTACTGGTTTGGTCCTGGTTTAGTCTTGGTTTGGTCCTGGTTTAGTCCTGGTTTATTCCTGGTTTGATCTTGGTTTAGACCTGGTTTGGGCCTTGTTTAGTCCTGGTTTAGTCCTGGTTTAGTCCTTGTTTGGTCCTGGTTTAGTCCTGATTTAGTCCTGGTTTAGTCCTGGTTTGGTCTTGTTTTGGTCTTGGTTTAGTCCTGGTTTGGTCTTGGTTAGGTCCTGGTTTAGTCCTGGTTTAGTCATGGTTTGGTCCTGGTTTGGTCCTGGTTTTGTCCTGGTTTAGTCCTGGTTTGATCGCGATTTAGTCATGGTTTGGTCCTGGCTTAGTCCTGGCTTAGTCCTCATTTAGTCCTGGTTTTGTGTTGGTTTAGTCCTGGTTTAGTCCTGGTTTGGTCTTGGTTAGGTCCTGGTTTAGTCCTGGTTTGGTCCTGGTTTAGTCCTGATTTAGTCCTGGTTTGGTCCTGGTTTGGTCCTGATTTGGTCCTGGTTTAATCCTGGTTTGGTCCTGGTTTGGTCCTTTGTTTGGTCCTGGTTTGGTCCTGGTTTAGTCATGGTTTAGTCTTGGTTTAGTCATGGTTTAGTCTTGCTTTAGTCCTGGTTTAGTCCTGGTTTAGTCCTGGTTTGGTCTTATTTTGATCCTGGTTTAGTCCTGGTTTAGTCCTAGTTTAGTCCTGTTTTTTTTCCTGGTTAAGTCCTGGTTTTGTCCTAGTTTAGTCCTGGTTTAGTCCTAGTTTGGTCCTGGTTTGGTCCTGGTTTAGTCCTGGTTTGGTCTTGGTTTGGCCCTGGTTTAGTCCTGGTTTGGTCCTGGTTTAGACCTGGTTTGGTCCTGGTTTAGACCTGGTTTAATCCTGGTTTGGGCCTGGTTTGGTCCTGGTTTGGTCCTGGTTTGGTCCTGGTTTAGTCCTGGTTTAGTCCTGGTTTGGTCTTGGTTTGGTCGTGGTTTAGTCCTGGTTTAGTCCTTGTTTGGTCCTTGTTTGGTCCTGGTTTAGTCCTGGTTTGGTCTTGTTTTGGTCCTGGTTTAGTCCTTGTTTGGTCCTGGTTTAGTCCTGGTTTAGTCCTGGTTTAGTCCTGGTTTAGTCCTGGTTTGGTCCTGGTTTAGTCCTGGTTTGGTCCTGCTTTAGTCCTGCTTTAGTCCTGGTTTAGTCCTGGTTTAGTTCTGGTTTAGTCCTGCTTTAGTCCTGGTTTAGTCCTGGTTTGGTCTTGGTTTGGTCTTAGTTTGGTCCTGGTTTAGTCCTGGTTTGGTCCTGGTTTTGTCCTGGTTTAGTCCTGGTTTAATCCTGGTTTGGGCCTGGTTTAGTCCTGGTTTGGTCCTTGTTTGGTCCTGGTTTAGTCCTGGTTTAGTCCTGGTTTAGTCCTGGTTTAGTCCTTGTTTGGTCCTGGTTTAGTGCTGGTTTGGTCTTGGTTTGGTCGTGGTTTAGTCCTGGTTTATTCTTTTTTTGGTCCTTGTTTGGTCCTGGTTTAGTCCTGGTTTGGTCTTGTTTTGGTCCTGGTTTAGTCCTTGTTTGGTCCTGGCTTAGTCCTGGTTTGGTCCTGGTTTAGTCCTGGTTTAGCCCTGGTTTGGTCCTTGTTTGGTCCTGGTTTAGTCCTGGTTTAGTCCTGGTTTGGTCCTGGTTTAGTCCTGGTTTAGTCCTGGTTTGGTCCTTGTTTGGTCCTGGTTTAGTCCTGGTTTAGTCCTGGTTTGGTCCTGCTTTAGTCCTGCTTTAGTCCTGCTTTAGTCCTGGTTTAGTCCTGGTTTAGTTCTGGTTTAGTCCTGGTTTAGTCCTGGTTTAGTCCTTGTTTGGTCTTGGTTTGGTCTTAGTTTCGTCCTGGTTTAGTCCTGGTTTGGTCCTGGTTTAGTCCTGGTTTAGTCATGGTTTGGTCCTGGTTTGGTCCTGGTTTTGTCCTGGTTTAGTCCTGGTTTGGTCGTGGTTTAGTCATGGTTTGGTACTGGCTTAGTCCTCGTTTAGTCCTGGTTTTGTGTTGGTTTAGTCCTGGTTTAGTCCTGGTTTGGTCTTGGTTAGGTCCTGGTTTAGTCCTGGTTTGGTCCTGGTTTAGTCCTGGTTTAGTCCTGGTTTGGTCCTGGTTTGGTCCTGATTTGGTCCTGGTTTAGTCCTGGTTTGGTCCTGGTTTGGTCCTTTGTTTGGTCCTGGTTTGGTCCTGGTTTAGTCATGGTTTAGTCTTGGTTTAGTCATGGTTTAGTCTTGGTTTAGTCCTGGTTTAGTCCTGGTTTAGTCCTGGTTTGGTCTTATTTTGATCCTGGTTTAGTCCTGGTTTAGTCCTAGTTTAGTCCTGTTTTTTTTCCTGGTTAAGTCCTGGTTTTGTCCTAGTTTAGTCCTGGTTTAGCCCTGGTTTGGTCCTGGTTAGGTCCTGGTTTAGTCCTGGTTTAGTCCTGGTTTGGTCTTGGTTTAGTCCTGGTTTAGTCCTGGTTTGGTCCTGGTTAGGTCCTGGTTTAGTCCTGGTTTATTCCTGGTTTGGTCCTGTTTTGGTCCTGGTTTAGTCCTGGATTAGTCCTTGTTTGGTCATGTTTTAGTCATGGGTTGGTCCTGGTTTAGTCCTGGTTTGGTCCTGGTTTATTCCTGGTTTAGGCATGGTTTGGTCCTGGTTTAGTCCTGGTTTTGTCCTGGTTTAGTCCTGGTTTGGTCTTGGTTAGGTCCTGGTTTAGTCCTGGTTTGGTCCTGGTTTAGTCCTGATTTAGTCCTGGTTTAGTCCTGGTTTGGTCCTGGTTTAGTCCTGGTTTAGTCCTTGTTTGGTCGTGTTTTTGTCATGGGTTGGTCCTGGTTTAGTCCTGGTTTGGTCCTGGTTTAGTCCTGGTTTGGTCTTGGTTAGGTCCTGGTTTAGTCCTGGTTTGGTCCTGGTTCAGTCATGGTTTGGTCATGGTTTGGTCCTGGTTTGGTCCTGGTTTAGTCCTGGTTTAGTCCTGGTTTGGTCCTGGTTTAGTCCTGGTTTGGTCCTGGTGTGGTCCTGGTTTAGTCCTGGTTTAGTCCTGGTTTTGTTCTAGTTTAGTCCTGGTTTAGTCCTGGTTTGGTCTTGGTTTGGTCCTGGTTTAGTCCTGGTTTAGTCCTGGTTTAGTCATCGTTTGGTCCTTGTGTGGTCCTGGTTTAGTCCTGGTTTAGTTATGGTTTAGTTCTGGTTTAGTCCTGGTTTGGTCTTGGTTTAGTCCTAATTTGGTCCTAGTTTTGTCTTGGTTTGGTCCTGGTTTAGTCCTGGTTTAGTCCTGGTTTAGTCATGGTTTGGTCCTGGTTTGGTCCTGGTTTTGTCTTGGTTAAGTCCTGGTTTGGTACTGGTTTAGTCCTGGTTTGGTCCTGATTTGGTCCTGGTTAATCCTGGTTTAGTCCTGGTTTGGTCCTGGTTTGGTCTTGGTTTGGTCTCGGTTTGGTCTTAGTTTGGTCCCGGTTTAGTCCTTGTTTTGTCCTTGTTTTGTCCTTGTTTAGTCCTGGTTTGGTCTTGGTTTAGTCCTGGTTTGGTCCTGATTTAGTCCTGGTTTGGTCTTGTTTTGGTCCTGGTTTGGTCTTGGTTTAGTCCTGGTTTAGTCCTGGTTTGGTCCTGGTTTGGTCCTGGTTTAGTCCTGGTTTGGTCCTGGTTTAGTCCTGGTTTGGTCTTGTTTTGTCTCCAATATTACATTTTGTACATAGATGTAAATAGTGTGTGATTTTGTGAGATGATCTATTTATTTATTTTGTTTAACACTGACACTTTATTCTTATTGCACAAATGTTATTCTTATTTAAATGACTTTTATTTTTATTCTTAATTCTATCCTGTGGTTGTGGCATCAGTTAACTAAGAGAATTTCCCTTCGGGGATCAATAAAAGTGATTCTGATTTTGGTTTTGGTTTAGTCCTGGTTTAGTCCTGGTTTAGTCCTGGTTTAGTCCTGGTTTAGTCCAGGTTCCATACTATATACTAGTCTGTCTGGTCTTATACTTGTTCTGATTCAGCTCAAGATCATTCTGAAAGCTGTTCAGCAATGTTTTTTTTATGTCCTGTCAATGTGACTTCTTTAGTATCGATACTTGCTCAAATGAGTATCTTGTTTCTAAACTAGTTTTAGTATCTATTAGTACCTGATTTGATGCTTTTGGTAACCCTAATCTAAAGAGGATCAAATTGATGTTGTAGTGAAAAAAATATGTTAATATTTTATCTGTTTATAAGAAAAGTGGTAAAAAAAATATATATATTTGAAGGAAGAGTGTGAGTGACATTAGTTTAAAACAGTTTCAGGACACACGTGTTGCTCAATGGAAAAACATAGAAAGCTAATGCTTTACAAGCCAACAATAACAAGACATGTACAATATTGTAGTCTTACTAGTTCAGTTGGTGCAGCCTTATTAACGTGTTAATTATGTCATTAAACTTTCATCTGTAACAGTGATGATAAATGATGTAATTAAACTGTGACATGTGTGGCCTGATTACACTGACCACACCTGTCCTGGTTTAGTCCTGGTTTAGTCCTGGTTTGTCCTGGTTTGTCCTGGTTTGGCCCTGGTTTGGTCCTGGTTTGGTCTTGGTTTGGTCTTGATTTGGTCTTAGTTTGGTCCTGGTTTAGTCCTGGTTTGGTCCTGGTTTGGTCCTTGTTTTGTCCTTGTTTAGTCCTGGTTTGGTCTTGGTTTGGTCTTAGTTTGGTCCTGGTTTAGTCCTGGTTTGGTACTGGTTTGGTCCTGGTTTAGTCTTGGTTTGGTCCTGGTTTAGTCCTGGTTTATTCCTGGTTTGATCTTGGTTTAGACCTGGTTTGGGCCTTGTTTAGTCCTGGTTTAGTCCTGGTTTAGTCCTTGTTTGGTCCTGGTTTAGTCCTGATTTAGTCCTGGTTTAGTCCTGGTTTGGTCTTGTTTTGGTCTTGGTTTAGTCCTGGTTTGGTCTTGGTTAGGTCCTGGTTTAGTCCTGGTTTAGTCATGGTTTGGTCCTGGTTTGGTCCTGGTTTTGTCCTGGTTTAGTCCTGGTTTGATCGCGATTTAGTCATGGTTTGGTCCTGGCTTAGTCCTGGCTTAGTCCTCATTTAGTCCTGGTTTTGTGTTGGTTTAGTCCTGGTTTAGTCCTGGTTTGGTCTTGGTTAGGTCCTGGTTTAGTCCTGGTTTGGTCCTGGTTTAGTCCTGATTTAGTCCTGGTTTGGTCCTGGTTTGGTCCTGATTTGGTCCTGGTTTAATCCTGGTTTGGTCCTGGTTTGGTCCTTTGTTTGGTCCTGGTTTGGTCCTGGTTTAGTCATGGTTTAGTCTTGGTTTAGTCATGGTTTAGTCTTGCTTTAGTCCTGGTTTAGTCCTGGTTTAGTCCTGGTTTGGTCTTATTTTGATCCTGGTTTAGTCCTGGTTTAGTCCTAGTTTAGTCCTGTTTTTTTTCCTGGTTAAGTCCTGGTTTTGTCCTAGTTTAGTCCTGGTTTAGTCCTAGTTTGGTCCTGGTTTGGTCCTGGTTTAGTCCTGGTTTGGTCTTGGTTTGGCCCTGGTTTAGTCCTGGTTTGGTCCTGGTTTAGACCTGGTTTGGTCCTGGTTTAGACCTGGTTTAATCCTGGTTTGGGCCTGGTTTGGTCCTGGTTTGGTCCTGGTTTGGTCCTGGTTTAGTCCTGGTTTAGTCCTGGTTTGGTCTTGGTTTGGTCGTGGTTTAGTCCTGGTTTAGTCCTTGTTTGGTCCTTGTTTGGTCCTGGTTTAGTCCTGGTTTGGTCTTGTTTTGGTCCTGGTTTAGTCCTTGTTTGGTCCTGGTTTAGTCCTGGTTTAGTCCTGGTTTAGTCCTGGTTTAGTCCTGGTTTGGTCCTGGTTTAGTCCTGGTTTGGTCCTGCTTTAGTCCTGCTTTAGTCCTGGTTTAGTCCTGGTTTAGTTCTGGTTTAGTCCTGCTTTAGTCCTGGTTTAGTCCTGGTTTGGTCTTGGTTTGGTCTTAGTTTGGTCCTGGTTTAGTCCTGGTTTGGTCCTGGTTTTGTCCTGGTTTAGTCCTGGTTTAATCCTGGTTTGGGCCTGGTTTAGTCCTGGTTTGGTCCTTGTTTGGTCCTGGTTTAGTCCTGGTTTAGTCCTGGTTTAGTCCTGGTTTAGTCCTTGTTTGGTCCTGGTTTAGTCCTGGTTTGGTCTTGGTTTGGTCGTGGTTTAGTCCTGGTTTATTCTTTTTTTGGTCCTTGTTTGGTCCTGGTTTAGTCCTGGTTTGGTCTTGTTTTGGTCCTGGTTTAGTCCTTGTTTGGTCCTGGCTTAGTCCTGGTTTGGTCCTGGTTTAGTCCTGGTTTAGCCCTGGTTTGGTCCTTGTTTGGTCCTGGTTTAGTCCTGGTTTAGTCCTGGTTTGGTCCTGGTTTAGTCCTGGTTTAGTCCTGGTTTGGTCCTTGTTTGGTCCTGGTTTAGTTCTGGTTTAGTCCTGGTTTGGTCCTGCTTTAGTCCTGCTTTAGTCCTGCTTTAGTCCTGGTTTAGTCCTGGTTTAGTTCTGGTTTAGTCCTGGTTTAGTCCTGGTTTAGTCCTTGTTTGGTCTTGGTTTGGTCTTAGTTTCGTCCTGGTTTAGTCCTGGTTTGGTCCTGGTTTAGTCCTGGTTTAGTCATGGTTTGGTCCTGGTTTGGTCCTGGTTTTGTCCTGGTTTAGTCCTGGTTTGGTCGTGGTTTAGTCATGGTTTGGTATTGGCTTAGTCCTCGTTTACTCCTGGTTTTGTGTTGGTTTAGTCCTGGTTTAGTCCTGGTTTAGTCCTGGTTTGGTCTTGGTTAGGTCCTGGTTTAGTCCTGGTTTGGTCCTGGTTTAGTCCTGGTTTTTTCCTGGTTTAGTCCTGGTTTGGTCTTATTTTGATCCTGGTTTAGTCCTGGTTTAGTCCTAGTTTAGTCCTGGTTTAGTCCTGTTTTTTTTCCTGGTTAAGTCCTGGTTTTGTCCTAGTTTAGTCCTGGTTTGGTCTTGGTTTGGTCTTGGTTTGGTCCTGGTTTAGTCCTGGTTTAGTCCTGGTTTAGTCCTGGTTTGGCCTTGTTTTGGTCTTGGTTTAGTCCTGGTTTAGTCCTGGTTTGGTCTTGGTTAGGTCCTGGTTTAGTCCTGGTTTGGTCCTGGTTTGGTCCTGGTTTGGTCATGTTTTGGTCCTGGTTTAGTCCTGGTTTAGTCCTTGTTTGGTCATGTTTTAGTCATGGGTTGGTCCTGGTTTAGTCCTGGTTTGGTCCTGGTTTATTCCTAGTTTAGGCATGGTTTGGTCCTGGTTTAGTCCTGGTTTAGTCCTGGTTTGGTCTTAGTTAAGTCCTGGTTTAGTCCTGGTTTGGTCCTGGTTTAGTCCTGATTTAGTCCTGGTTTGGTCCTGTTTTGGTCCTGGTTTAGTCCTGGTTTGGTCTTGGTTTGGTCCTGGTTTAGTCCTGGTTTAGTCCTGGTTTGGTCTTGTTTTGGTCTTGGTTTAGTCCTGGTTTAGTCCTGGTTTAGTCCTGGTTAGGTCCTGGTTTAGTCCTGATTTGGTCCTGGTTTAGTCCTGGTTTAGTCCTGGTTTGGTCCTGGTTTGGTCCTGATTTGGTCCTGGTTTAGTCCTGGTTTGGTCCTGGTTTGGTCCTTTGTTTGGTCCTGGTTTGGTCCTGGTTTAGTCATGGTTTAGTCTTGGTTTAGTCATGGTTTAGTCTTGGTTTTGTCCTGGTTTAGTCCTGGTTTAGTCCTGGTTTGGTCTTATTTTGATCCTGGTTTAGTCCTGGTTTAGTCCTAGTTTAGTCCTGTTTTTTTTCCTGGTTAAGTCCTGGTTTTGTCCTAGTTTAGTCCTGGTTTAGTCCTGGTTTGGTCCTGGTTAGGTCCTGGTTTAGTCCTGGTTTAGTCCTGGTTTGGTCTTGGTTTAGTCCTGGTTTAGTCCTGGTTTGGTCCTGGTTAGGTCCTGGTTTAGTCCTGGTTTAGTCCTGGTTTGGTCCTGTTTTGGTCCTGGTTTAGTCCTGGATTAGTCCTTGTTTGGTCATGTTTTAGTCATGGGTTGGTCCTGGTTTAGTCCTGGTTTGGTCCTGGTTTATTCCTGGTTTAGGCATGGTTTGGTCCTGGTTTAGTCCTGGTTTTGTCCTGGTTTAGTCCTGGTTTGGTCTTGGTTAGGTCCTGGTTTAGTCCTGGTTTGGTCCTGGTTTAGTCCTGATTTAGTCCTGGTTTAGTCCTGTTTTGGTCCTGGTTTAGTCCTGGTTTAGTCCTTGTTTGGTCGTGTTTTTGTCATGGGTTGGTCCTGGTTTAGTCCTGGTTTGGTCCTGGTTTAGTCCTGGTTTGGTCTTGGTTAGGTCCTGGTTTAGTCCTGGTTTGGTCCTGGTTCAGTCATGGTTTGGTCATGGTTTGGTCCTGGTTTGGTCCTGGTTTAGTCCTGGTTTAGTCCTGGTTTGGTCCTGGTTTAGTCCTGGTTTGGTCCTGGTGTGGTCCTGGTTTAGTCCTGGTTTAGTCCTGGTTTTGTTCTAGTTTAGTCCTGGTTTAGTCCTGGTTTGGTCTTGGTTTGGTCCTGGTTTAGTCCTGGTTTAGTCCTGGTTTAGTCATCGTTTGGTCCTTGTGTGGTCCTGGTTTAGTCCTGGTTTAGTTATGGTTTAGTTCTGGTTTAGTCCTGGTTTGGTCTTGGTTTAGTCCTAATTTGGTCCTAGTTTTGTCTTGGTTTGGTCCTGGTTTAGTCCTGGTTTAGTCCTGGTTTAGTCATGGTTTGGTCCTGGTTTGGTCCTGGTTTTGTCTTGGTTAAGTCCTGGTTTGGTCCTGGTTTAGTCCTGGTTTAGTCCTGGTTTGGTCCTGGTTTAGTCCTGGTTTGGTCCTGGTGTGGTCCTGGTTTAGTCCTGGTTTAGTCCTGGTTTTGTTCTAGTTTAGTCCTGGTTTAGTCCTGGTTTGGTCTTGGTTTGGTCCTGGTTTAGTCCTGGTTTAGTCCTGGTTTAGTCATCGTTTGGTCCTTGTGTGGTCCTGGTTTAGTCCTGGTTTAGTTATGGTTTAGTTCTGGTTTAGTCCTGGTTTGGTCTTGGTTTAGTCCTAATTTGGTCCTAGTTTTGTCTTGGTTTGGTCCTGGTTTAGTCCTGGTTTAGTCCTGGTTTAGTCATGGTTTGGTCCTGGTTTGGTCCTGGTTTTGTCTTGGTTAAGTCCTGGTTTGGTCCTGGTTTAGTCCTGGTTTAGTCATGGTTTGGTCCTGGTTTGGTCCTGGTTTAGTCCTGGTTTGGTCCTGATTTGGTCCTGGTTAATCCTGGTTTAGTCCTGGTTTGGTCCTGGTTTGGTCTTGGTTTGGTCTCGGTTTGGTCTTAGTTTGGTCCCGGTTTAATCCTTGTTTTGTCCTTGTTTTGTCCTTGTTTAGTCCTGGTTTGGTCTTGGTTTAGTCCTGGTTTGGTCCTGATTTAGTCCTGGTTTGGTCTTGTTTTGGTCCTGGTTTGGTCTTGGTTTAGTCCTGGTTTAGTCCTGGTTTGGTCCTGGTTTGGTCCTGGTTTAGTCCTGGTTTGGTCCTGGTTTAGTCCTGGTTTAGTCCTGGTTTGGTCCTGGTTTGGTCTTGGTTTAGTCCTGGTTTGGTCCTGGTTTAGTCCTGGTTTGGTCTTGTTTTGTCTCCAATATTCCATTTTGTACATAGATGTAAATAGTGTGTGATTTTGTGAGATGATCTATTTATTTATTTTGTTTAACACTGACACTTTATTCTTATTGCACAAATGTTATTCTTATTTAAATGACTTTTATTTTTATTCTTAATTCTATCCTGTGGTTGTGGCATCAGTTAACTAAGAGAATTTCCCTTCGGGGATCAATAAAAGTGATTCTGATTCTGATTCTGATTTTGGTTTTGGTTTAGTCCTGGTTTAGTCCTGGTTTAGTCCTGGTTTGGTCTTGGTTTAGTCCTGGTTTGGTCTTGGTTTAGTCCTGGTTTGGTCTTGTTTTGGTCCTGGTTTAGTCCTGGTTTAGTCCTGGTTTAGTCCTGGTTTAGTCCAGGTTCCATACTATATACTAGTCTGTCTGGTCTTATACTTGTTCTGATTCAGCTCAAGATCATTCTGAAAGCTGTTCAGCAATGTTTTTTTTATGTCCTGTCAATGTGACTTCTTTAGTATCGATACTTGCTCAAATGAGTATCTTGTTTCTAAACTAGTTTTAGTATCTATTAGTACCTGATTTGATGCTTTTGGTAACCCTAATCTAAAGAGGATCAAATTGATGTTGTAGTGAAAAAAATATGTTATTATTTTATCTGTTTATAAGGAAAGTGGTAAAAATATATATATATTTGAAGGAAGAGTGTGAGTGACATTAGTTTGAAACAGTTTCAGGACACACGTGTTGCTCAATGGAAAAACATAGAGAGCTAATGCTTTACACGCCAACAATAACAAGAAATGTACAATATTGTAGTCTTACTAGTGTAATGAACAAAACAATTTGTCATTTCAGTAGGTGCAGCCTTATAAATGGGTTAAATTATGGTCCTCAAGAGGCATGCATGCTAAAAAAGCTCAGGGCACACTGCAAATATATATATAAAAAATCATCTACACGAGTTAAAATCACAAACTCACAATATTTATCTTTTTGAGTCATTTAAAGTCATCAGATTTCATTTCTCAATTTAAGTAAGAATATCTCCCTGTGGAGTGAACAGGCTGTTGTAAAGTAGTGGGTTAAGCGTCGCCTGGAAACTGGAGGGTTGCTGGTTCAGTTCCCACTGGAGGACATAACATTTCTGTGCCACTTGGCATTTCACTCCATTGTCCACCCTAATATAAATATCATTTTTTCCCCAAAAATTTTTAGTCCACAAGTTGATAAACAGTTTAAGCTTATTAGGAAAATAGTCAAAATGGTTTATTTTCAAGAGTAATTTATGTCTAATAAGTAAATACACTTAAAAGGTACACCATACAATTTTCAAAGTATGGCATTGCACGTTAGTATCTCTATGGAGACAGGTGATGCAAAGTTTTCCAGCCTCTACACAAATAAGTACATGCTCCAAGGCCCCTAAAAGCCCTTAGAGGTGAAGATGTGTTAGTGTGAGGGAAGGTTTTCAGGTAAGGGCTAACGCCTGGTGTGCTGATTACGCCCATGTGGCACGGTGAATGCGTGCTTTGTATTTTAAAATTTCAGCATGTTTCTGAAGTGACGACATGCATCTCTGAACACATTATTTTTTCATAACAGTTTTGTAACAGTTTAATGACAAAATAATGTCATTAAACTGTGACAGGTGTGGCCTGATTACACCGGCCACATCTGTCCTGATTTAGTCCTGGTTTAGACTTTAAAAAAAAAGTTGCACTATTGCTCCAGTCTGATCTCACTGATTTGCCTGGAATGTTCTATAGTATGGAATTAAATGTTTATATCATGAATTTATTCAATTGCAGGAGTTGTGTCCCTTAGATTTAACTTGGAAAAACATGCATTCTTCCTGTGAGTGAGGTCGCCTCTCCACAGATCTGACCTGTAACTTGTCAGGGTGGTGTTATCTGGTTGTTTCTATGAGCACAGGTTAAATGTCATACTGTGTCTCCACTGTACTGTGACTTTGACTTGAAGATTTCAATTATACCCCTAACAACCCTACAACTATTAACAGGAAATATGAGAGAATAAGTGCCACATTGTGCTTAAATGTTTCAGTAGAGAGCAGTTCACAATCGCGCCTCTGGGCAGGAAAAATGTAGTGACCTGTCGGATGTAGTGTGTGCCATAGGTGCTGATAAGGCGTCTGTACTGGGTCTTGGTGTAGTAGTTGTATGAGGAGGGCAGCAGGGACACGTCCTTTCGAAACTCAGAGCTCAGAGGAGGAGTACTGGACACCCGGTATCTGCACACACACATACAAGGAGGGTTTTCATGCTTTTTGGGCACATTACATTGACTTAGATGTAGGTGGGGCCTAGAGGGGGTATCCTACCTGTAGTGCCTACAAGAGGAGCAGTGGATACTAAAAGTAAACTTGTCTTCTTTAGCTCTTGTTGATACAAAGTTGTATGCATCAGAGCGTGTCCCTCCCACCTCCAGGTCTCCATAGTCTTTCTGCTTCAGCCCCACCTGTCACAGAGGAGAGTGGTCATGTCAAAGACCATTTTCACTCTATACAACTCTGAGTCTCACATCTTACCTTCCAGTCACTGCTGTCTTGGTGAGTCATGGCACTGACCACTTTACTGCACACAGATCAAAAAGTTATACAAACATAGTTACAGAGTTGCCCCTTGGCTTAGCCTCTGGGTACTCCTCCCAGGGTTACTAGGGGTTACCCCTCGGGGTTAGCGTTACAGATGGGTTACCTCTCTCATGGTTCGGGTTAGTGCTTGGTTAAGGTTACATTTGGATTACACTAGTTTTACCTGACAGAAGACTCCACAGACAGAGGAATGACAGTAAGTAAAAGCTCGGGAATCTACTGTAGGGAGTGGTAGCTGTAAATGAGGAGAACATTTTCCACATCCAAGTGTCCAAGGTGAGGGAAGTCTGGGAGTCCCTATTTAAACTGCTGCTCCTGTGACTCAGCCCTGGATGAAGCAGAAGAAGATGGATGGGGCCCCCTTGTGGATGTGGGGCCCTCTGCATTTGCTCATAATAAAGTAAAAAAAGTAAAGTAAGTTGTATGATATGCCTTATCATCACTGGTCACTACTGTATATGTATGGTCACTATGCTTGTCCGTCTTGCATTAAGTAAATACAAAAAAATTAAAAATAAATTATATCTCTCACACACACAAAACGAGGAACATTTAACATTCAAATACTTCAGTTCCAACTTTCTTTTAAGTCTGAAATCATTCCAAGTACTCCCTGACAAGTCCTCGCGTACCCTCAGGGGGTAAACGTCAAATATGCAAAATTATTCAAAATACTATGCAATTAACAAATACAAATCAACAAATACTTTTCAAAAACAACCATATGACACTATCCCAGACAGCTGTTTCTTTGTCATGGTTCAATACCACACAGGCAGAAACTGCAGTTTGAGCCATTAGCAGGGCTAATGGTGCAAACTAAAACATGTTACTGACTCATGGTGCAGAATCAGGTTCAGGCCCTTTTATAAAACACTGACCTCCAAGTGAGACGTTAGCAATTCTAGCAGACCTGAAGCTTCGGCCATCCCTCACAGCCTGCCTCAGCCCGGTTCTGTCCAGCAGAGAGGAGGCTCCTGTTTGGGGCAGCCACTGTAGAGCTCCCCTGGTGTTGAACTCCAGCAGGCACTGCACGGCTGCACCACTGTCACAGCACATAGATCAGCATGGTGTTCATACATGGTCCTCCAAATATACAGAGCTCTACATAGGCCTGTCACCATAAATTAGTCACTTTTTAGCACTTTTGGGACTAACATTGAGACACCATATTTTTACTTCTACTTCAGTAATATTTGACGGAGTAACAGTACTCTTAAGTCACAAAAACTGACAATATAAAATGATTTGAACATTGCTCCTTCAAATAGGATTTAGTTTTTATCATTATTGTGGTCTAGAATAGCTACAAAAATAGATTTTGTGCATTATTTAATGTTTTGCCTTTCTCATTCCACCAGCTTCAAATTAAATACAGATATGTTTTTTTTTCTCATGGCTGAGGTTGATGTCGATTGTTTAGAATCCAGAAAAATCAATGGCTGATAAAATCTGCCAATATTTTTAGGACGATATGGAGGGCTGATTTTGTTCAGTGTAGTTATGTTTTGTGACATTACCTCTTTACACTCATGTGTTGAAATAAAGCTTTATTCTTTAGGCAGCAGGTCAGCCAAAATAAAATATCAACCTGCACTGGAGATTGTAGGTCGATAGCTGATATGCTAAAAAATGCAAACCGATATATTGGCCAATCTCTAATCATAAATCAGATTATATATCCACACACTTAAAATTGCTCTTTACCCAAGTAGTGAGTTCCCAAAGGACAGTATTGACCCTTATGCTAACTGATTCAGAGCTGTAGCTAACCTGCTCCACACTCCAAGCAGCTCCTGGAACCCTGGGGCCCTCTGGAGATATGGCTCCAACTGACACAAACAGTGGAACATTACAAATGTTCTTTTCCATATGCCCTATAACCTTTCTTGGATTTACCCAGAGAGTTGTGTCCTCCTCCAAACCTTCAGTTAAATTAGGATGTGATTCTTCTACTGTGATCTGCAATAGCAACTCAATGGACTCCACTAGACAAAACACATTTACAAGGATGAAATAAAAGGTGAAAATGACAAGAAAACAAGAAAAACAACAATACACATATAAATACATCAAGAACTGTTTCATTTCATACTCAGTTTAAATCTGTGTGAAGTGTCACAATACTTAAATGTCAAATTTTGACAATATTTCGATACTAAGGAAACGAATAAACTCAGTGCTCAATACCTATTCCAATACAACAATGACAATAAAAGCACAATTTCTTTAGACAATAGAATGTCATTTGCAAAATTCAATAATAGTACTTTCTTTTATATTACAATGTGGCCTTATATCTGTGTAAACCCTCAGTCATCTATACTACAGCCTATACTTCTGTGTCGTCTTATACTTGTTCTGGTACAGCTCAATATCATTCTAAAGCTATTTAGGAAAGGTTCATTTCTGTCCTGTGAATGTGACTTTTCTAATATCAATCCCTGCTCGATCCCTGCACTATGACAACCCTACTTTGAAGTACACAGGTGTATGTATGTTTGTAATGAGTGTGTGTAAGAGCAAATGAGGAATAACTGATAATTTCATCTATGTTTATTAAATGCATAGTTCCTAAGAAAAAACAAAACCACTGGACAGACTTTAAAATAACAAAGAGCAGTACCTCTTATGATCGCTGTCTAATCTTGTACTGCTGTGCTGATTAGCTAGAGTTCCTGGTGACAGAGTTGACATTGACTCAGTAGACATATGTTTAAGTTCAGTGCTTGTTGTGAGAGGTTGTGGGGAATAAGAATTTGTGGGGAACAGATCATTTCTTTCTGTTGTTTTTGCCTCGTCTTTGCCACTTTCTCCAAATTCTGCTAGTCCAAGATGTTAGATGTTAAGATGATTACCCAGTTGCCAATTTTTTTCCACTGAACTGCTAGTGCTAGCCAAGTATTCAAAATGGATGCTGCCAGCTTTGATTAGCTCTTTATAATGTGTTCTCAAACTTTTAGTGGCCAGTAGTTGTGTAGAATCCAGTGCTTACAGATGTTTCGCTGTTAGTTGTTGCTTCATTTGATTCTGAGAAAGTTTGTAAATTCGCATTTTGAGATGTCATAAAATCCAAACTTCGAACTGAATGTTGTGTGTTAAAATAGTCCAGTGTACCAGGACTATCAGTGCGCCGTGTCGCTCCAGATGTATCCGGTCCATTGTTCCATTCTTCCCCAGGAAATATAGAAGCTTCCCTGCCAGTGCTTCCAGAGATGGAGGGGGAGGTGGTGGTGGGCTGTATCAGCCCAGAGTTGCGGGTTGAATTCCCTGAAAGATCTGCACTCTCAGAAAAGGGACTATGATCAGTGGTGGTGTCTGGAGAAGAGGTGAAGATGTTGGGGTGTGAGTCTGGGTTGGTGTAGGTCTCTGTGGAGCTTTTCTCGTCCTCCTGAACTGGAAAATAAAGAGGAGCAGTGGCAGGGCCAGTGTTAACACCTCTGCCATGAAATCAAACTTTCCAAAAACATGGCACAGACAAATCAAAATGTTGTTTTTCCATTAAGGATAAAGTGTAGCCAACTGACTGTCCAACCTTTTAAGGGCATTTATTTTCTCACATAAAAAAAAGAAACTTTTGTTTTTAGTTACAAAAATATAGCCTTCATATGTTTAAAACATGGATTTGATGCAAACAACTCAAAACATTACAACAGGAAACCCATCTCCAGATCTTGAGCTAGTCTTGGTCAGGAACCAGAGTGCCCGGGATAAGCCAACCCTGACACGGGAACAATCATACAAACTCTAAACAGAAAGGGAACAAATCAGGAGTCTTCTTGGAGTGAAGTGTGAACACTAGCCACTGTGCCTCCTGTCCAAAACATTTTCAATCTATTGTTTCATTATACAACAAGCACAGACAAGTGTGCGCCTCAGGCCTAAAGCAGCTTAGACCGGCTCTGTGCTATGCTGTGTGCAACGTATCAATTATACAATAATATGTAACCAATTAGTTGGAATCAACTTGTAATATTGTTAAAACCTCTCCAAAACAAGGCATGTGTGAGAGTGTTGTTATCACTGGTGCATTATGAAATCGAAGGGGTAAAAATAGAAATTATGATTTAGCTAAAATTAAATGTATCACATTTCTGTTTCATTATAATACCTCTCAAGCAAGTTAGTTATCTGTTGGGATTTTTTTCTTAAAGAGACATGTAAAATTGATAAGCTTTTAACTATGTTATAAATAAATTTCTACTCACTTGTGATTATTCAGAAGATAATTCAAGCTTGTCATACATGTAAGGTAGTCATTTTTCAACAGTAAAAACAAGTAAATGGCTGTCCTTTGCTTGCTACAGTGAAATACCACTATCAGCTCTGCAGTTTTGAACAGGATGTCAGTGGATCCATTTTTATTATTAACCTGTTTTAGATCAATACAAAGAACAAACAAAAACATTATAATGTTGTCACAAAGCAAAAATTTCAAACTTGATTTCGACACTAAAGAAATGACTCAAGACCGATTCCAATACCGCTTTCTTTAGACAACAGAATGCAATTTTCAGCATTAGATTGTAGTAGTTTTTTATATTACCATGTGGTTTTATATCTGTGTAATCCCTCAGTCGTTCAAGGAGGTTCCATGGTGGGCTTATACTAGGCTGGTCTTATACTTGTTTTGATAAAGCTCAAAGTCATTCAGAGCTGTTCAGAAAGGTTCATTTATGTCCTCTGCTCAAATTTAGTGTGTATACTAGTTTTAGTATTGATCAGTATCTGATTTTCAATACTTTGCTGGCTAGACGACTACTAAGAAAATCTCTTCCATTTTGACTAAACACTGATGACGGCTCAGACTTGTGACTGTAAACATGTGCATCTCATAAACCACTAGAGGAGAGGAGAAGTTCCTCACCATTGTAGAAGAGCTGGAAAGCATTTGAGGAATGCCCTGCACCGGTCCAAGTGAGATTGGCTTTGTTTTGGTCACATCCAGAAAGCAGGGCAATGTCCCCCACAGCCAGTGTCCACTCCTTTGTGCCCCAAACGCACAACAGGGACATGTTTGACGCCCTCTCCAGCCACACTAACTTTAGTAGTACTGTATGACGTGCTGGGATCTCCAAAGTCCGAGTGCAAACCACAAGTGTCCTCTTGGTTTGGTCTGTCCCCTGCTTTGGATTGAAAGTCAAATGTCCCATAGGCTTCTGGGACAAGTCCATGTGTCCATTGCATATTTCAGAGAGTAGGACCAGTGATGTATCTGCAAAAGAGAGTTATAATGGCAGAAACATCAAGATGTATTAATAAAACTTGTTTAAAAGCTACAGGTCCACAGTAACACAATTAATCTGCAGTTTTAAATTTAATTTTGCACATTAATATTGTGAGGTTCAAAATGAAAATGTATCTTAAAAATATAAACTTTAAGTCATATGGCTACGTCGGAATATTGTTTTTTAACTTTATAAGAAGACTACAGAATAAATGGTATAAAATAAACAACAATTTTCACATTAATTTTAAAAGATTCATTGAAAGATTGTATATATTTGACCCCTTGTCTTTTTCCTCACTAAAATTAGATTAGAGTAATGCTGTTCTTTTTTTCTGAAGTCATTTTGTTAGAAACCAGGTGTCAAATTTACCCAAACATGGAAAACTCTGATGTAGCCCATCAGGATATGACTACTATTTTGATTTATAATGCAATGGCTATAGATTAATGCACAATGTTAGGCCTATTGGGTTTTTCTCTCTAAAATGAGACAAGAGTAGTGCCAGTTTTTATTTTTATTTATTTTATCTTAGGCCTAGTAGTAGGTCAACGTCATATTCCCCAAAAAGCAAACACTTGATGTAGTCAGAATATATAGTTTAAGGCACAATTTAACTTCTTAAACCCTTCAATTATATAATTATATTTCTGTCTTATTCAGTAACTTACCTGTGAGGAGGAGAAGCAGCAGTAGACAGTCTTTGAGCTGCACCATGTCCAGTCCTGAGACATTTCAGACACAAACACGGACAAACACTATCAAATCCGCACAGAGGTTACACGGCAGTCTCTCGGTTCACCTGCAGACTGTGGACGGTCCTGGCAGCTCACAAACTCTCTCCTCGCTCTGTCACATCACTTCCTCGGGGCAGACTCTGGAGCAGTGAAGAGCCCAAATGAGATGCACGTGTTTGCCCCCAGTGTCTGCTCCAGCCCCCTGACAGAAGAGGGCTGGAGGCTTGAGGAGCAGAGGACAGTGATATAGAGCCTCCGGGGCCCAGTTAAAAGTCTCTCCAGAGAAGAGAGGAGGAATAACACCACCCAGGTCAGTTTGAATGACTGTTAAATCCACACGGTGGAAGTGAATACATAAGGTAGACATGATGGCTACTTAGAGCCAGAGCCTCCAAATGTAGCCTGTCCATCTCCCAGAATCAGAGCAGAGCAAGTCAATGAGCTACACAAGTGAGCTTAATGTCTTTATTTAGGCTATTGTATGTCTTTAATTTTTGTTATAGACTACTATTGATATTTTTGTTTATGATTAAAATAGGAAACCGGGGGTGAAAAGTAACTTGGAGACATCATCATCAGCCCAAAGGTGAAGTCCTCCTCTTTAAGTCACAAGTGAGTGAGCAAGTAAGAAAGAAACATTATGTTTGAAGAGAAACATAAAGTTCCCTGAAGTTATTAGGACACGAAAAATGAAGCATGATGAACCAATGAGGTCTCACCGACAGTTACAGCACAAAAAAGCCTCAAAATACTGCCATCTACTGGGGATTTTAAGGCATTACAAAGAATGTTTATTTTAAGGTTTTTTATCAGTGTGTACATGAACTTTTGTCAAGTATATCAGTAACAAGGACATTAATAAAATGTACTATGCTGACATATATTCCGCGATTCTTGATTTTTCAGCATTTACAAACCGAGGCCTTGGCCACGTGACTTCCTTGTTACTGAACCACATTTATTTTGAGATTTTGAACATTTGGAACAATCACTTTAGCTGGAGCCACAATTTGAAGCTTTGCTTCATTTTTTGCATCACTACCTAAATCTAAGTTTGTGCTGCCTTCAGTGGCCACTGGAATTTCCAATCACAAAACACCTGGCTGCAGGGGTGAATTAAAGTGTGTATACCTGTTAGACCAATGCCATTGTTTGTCATACTCCCGAACCCTCCTCCCCCCTCACTCCCTTTAGTCTTTAGTTATTCTTTTAACTTAAAGCAGTCCGTGTCGCGCCCTACGCATGAGAAAGAACACACCCTGGACTTGGTGCTGTCTTTTGGTCTTGATGTAAACATGATTGAGATTTCCGAAACACACTTTTCTGACCACTTTATTGTATTGTTCTCTGTGGCGTTGTCTCGGTGCGTAGTTAGTCCGTGCACACCAGCACGTCGGGAGCGTACATTGAACTCCACGATTGCCTCTTTATTTTCTGGCGCTTTCAGTACATATGGAATTATGAATAGTGACAACCTGGAAGATGTATCGCCGGATCATCTACTCTCCTCTTTCACTGATATTTGTACAGAGGTTTTGGACTCAGTGGCTCCATTCAGGCTTAAACGTGTAAAGCCTAAATCACAGCCGTGGTTTAATGATACCACACGTGAACTTAGGCGCACATGCCGACGCACTGAGAGGAAATGGAAAAAGGATGGACTACAGGTCTCCCAGCAAATACTGAGAGACAGTCTTACAGAATATCAGCGGGCTGTTAAAACTGCTAAATGTAGCTTTATGTCCAACCTTGTGTCGTCCAACTGCCACAGACCGCAAATGCTTTTTAACACTTTGAAATCTCTTGTAAATCCTTGTAACACAAATATTGTAGTGCCATCACCAACGCTTTGTGAACGATTCTTGTCATTTTTCACTGATAAAGTCTCAGTGCTTAGGTCAACACTGACACCTGTTGTGGTTCCTGTAGCTCCAACAGTTTGTAATTCGGTCTTTGAGCATTTTGATCCAGTATTTTTTTGTAATTTGAAGAAAATTGTCCAACAGCTAAAACCTTCCTCTTGTCCTCTAGACACTATTCCAAGTCGTCTTTTCAAAAATGTTTTTGATTCTATTGGACCTTTTATGGTTAATATTGTAAATTCATCTTTGTTGTCAGGTTGTTTCCCAACTTCTCTGAAACATGCTGTTGTCCAGCCTCTCATCAAAAAGTCAAATCTTGACTCAAATGTTCTGTCTAACTTTAGACCGATTTCTAAGTTGCCCTTTATGTCCAAAGTTTTAGAGAAGGTTGTGTATGATCAGCTGCAGGCCTATCTCAGTTCTAATGAAATTGGTGAAAAATTCCAATCTGGTTTTAAATCACAGCACAGTACCGAAACTGCCCTCTTAAGAGTTTTTAATGACCTGCTTTTAACAGTGGACTCAGGACAGTCTGCTGTTCTTTTGCTTTTAGACTTATCGGCAGCCTTTGACACGGTGGACCACAGCATTCTTTTAGCCCGCTTAGAGTCATGTGTGGGCATGAAGGGTACTGTTCTCAGATGGTTCCAATCATATCTGTCTAATAGGAGCTTTTCTGTTAACTTAGGATCGTATTCTTCTTCTGTGTCACCCTTAAATTATGGTGTACCCCAGGGTTCTACATTAGCGCCTGCTCTTTTTGCTTTATATATGCTTCCCCTGGGTGCTGTTTTTAAAAAAACACAAAGTGTCTTTTCATTGTTTTGCAGATGACATTCAAATTTATCTGCCTATGACGGCGGCCGATAGTCAGACCACAATTAAAACACTGCAGGACTGTCTCAGGGATGTACAAAATTGGATGAGCAGTAACTTTTTAAACTTAAACCAAAGTAAAACTGAGATTGTGGTTTTTGGTCAAACCAAGCTACTCGCTGGACATGACAGTGTGATTGGGCCACTGTCCTCCTTCTGTCGTCCTTCAGTGAGGAATCTAGGAGTGATTGTGGACTCCATGTTCAAGCTCGATAAACATATCAGCTCAGTTATAAGAACTAGCTTTTGTCAGCTCCGGACTCTGGCTAAACTTAAGCCTTATTTGCCTCTGGCTGATTTTGAAAAAGCTATACATGCTTTTGTCTCATCGCGCCTGGATTATTGTAACGCTTTGTATGTAGGTCTGGACCAGGGCTCTATACAACGTCTGCAGACGGTTCAGAATGCTGCAGCTCGGCTTCTGACCAAAACTAAGAGATGGGAGCACATTACGCCTGTTCTGTGCTCTTTACATTGGCTCCCTATTGCTTTTCGGGCGAAATTCAAAGTGTTATTGATTGTTTTTAAATGTCTTAAATTTATGGGCCCAGCCTATCTTAGGGAGCTGCTGCAGCCTTATACTCCTCCCAGAGCTCTGAGGTCAGCTGACCAGCTTCTGCTTGCTGTGCCTAAAGCTAGGCTCAAAACTAGGGGTGACAGGGCCTTTTCTGTGGCAGCGCCCAAACTGTGGAACTGTCTCCCTTTGTCTGTCCGATCATCTGAGTCTGTTACTCAATTTAAGTCTCGGCTCAAAACTTATTTTTTCTCCCTGGCTTTTAATACTGTCTAGATAGATAGACCTGTTTATGATGCTTTCTAAACTGGAAAATTTTGAGGCCCTGATAATGGGTGATATAAATATTAACTGGCTGGAGAAAGAGTTTGAAACTTTGAAAGACCTATGCAATGGCCTAACTCTTACACAATTAATTTCTAATCCAACTAGACCTGACCCTACAAATTTGAATAAAGGCACACTCATTGATGTAATCTTAACAAACAAACCCCATAATTATGAGGCAAATGGTGTTTTTCCACTTGATTTTAGTGACCATTGTCCAATTGGATGTATCCGAAATACAAAAATGAAAAAGACACATTCATGTGTAAAGGTCAGAAGATCATATAAACATTTCAATGAGCAGGCCTTCATCTCTGACCTATATTACAGTGAGATCGGGTTAACATCAGCATTCCTTGACCCTGATATGGCCTTGAACTTTTTTATTAATACATTTAATGAAATTGTCGACCGGCTTGCGCCTAAAAGAAAAATTAGAATGAAAAATTGTAATAATCCCTGGTTCAATTCAGAAACTGCACATTTAATTAAAGGAAGAAATGCTGCCTGGAAAACCGCGCACACAACTAGGTCTGAGTTGGATTGGGCATGTTTTCGTCACAAGAGAAATAAATGTCTATCAGCAATTAGAAAGGCAAAAACATCCTACTTCATGTCTGCATTGATAGAGAGCCACGGAAATCCAACTAAGTTCTGGAGGACAATCAGATCCCTCTCTGAACCTAACAATTATACTTTACCAACTGATATTTTATTAGATTCTGGTATTATAAAAAGGAAATATGTGATGCTTTCAATAGACATTTTATCTCTGCATGTGATATGTTGAACAATGATGGTCCTTCTGATGTTGATTATGTTGAATCTGAACCTCGGACAGATAACCACATTTTAAGACCTTTCAGTTACATGGAGGTCTTAAATGCTCTCCGCTCCATAGACCCAAAGAAGTCCACACGAGCTGACGATCTCGATCCAAAACTTCTTTTATTAGCTGCCCCATATTTAATTCAACCTCTTTTACACATTTTTAATTTGTCAATTCAAATGGCAATTATACCGGAATTATGGAAAACAGCACATGTTTTGCCTTTACATAAAGGTGGGACAACTAAAAATGTAAATAATTTCCGGCCAATATCTAAATTACCTTGTCTTGCAAAAGTTTTAGAAAAGTTAGTTTGAAATCAAGTTACAGGTTATTTAAATAATTTCTCCATTTTGAAGTCTTATCAATCGGGTTTCAGAAAAGGGCATAGTACTGTCACAGCAACCACAAAAGTTTTAAATGAGATTTTCTCAGCCCTTGATGATAAACAAGATTGTGTAGCTCTGTTTATTGATTTAACTAAAGCGTTCGATTCAGTGGATCATGGAGTCCTCCTGAACCGTCTGAAGCAGATTGGATTTGACAATGCTACATGTAACTGGTTCCAAAATTATCTTTCAAACAGAACCCAGGCAGTAGTAGCTGATGGTTTTAAATCAGATTTTTTAACTTTAAGTAAAGGAGTGCCCCAAGGCTCAATTTTGGGCCCCCTACTTTTTACTATTTTTATTAATTCTATTGGTCACAATTTAAAAGAAAGCCACATACATTTATATGCAGATGATGCTGTTTTGTATGCAACTGCTCCTTCTGCTGATCAGGCACTTTAAAACTGCAGCAAGATTTTAATGAAATCCAAAACTCCCTCATAAATCTTAAGCTGTTTTTGAATGTAAGTAAAACTAAGTATATGATTTTTTCTAAAAAACATTTCAGTAACATGCAAGCTACAAACCTTTACACACTAAATGGTACATCCATTGAAAGAGTCAAAACTTATAAATATCTTGGGTTTTGGCTTGATCAGAATCAGAATCAGAATCAGAATCAGAATCAGAAGACTTTTATTGCCATAGTCTGTGAACACAGTTCACAAACTAGGAACTTGCTTCGGTGAAAAAGTGCAACATAAACACACTGAATAAATACAAATACAAATACAAATACAAATACAAATACAAATAAGGGCATGCACAAAGTTAAAAAGATATGCTTAAAAAAATCAAATGAAATACTTAGAGGGAGAAAATATGTACAATAGCAGCATCAGAACAACAGTGCAAAGTGGCTTATTAAAGTGACCGGTGTTATAAAGTGTCCAGTATAGTGCAGATATTATAAAGTGTTCATGAGACAAACAGCAGAGGGGAAGAAACTGTTCTTATGGCGAGAGGTTCTGGTCCCAATGGACCGTAGCCTCCTGCCAGAGGGAAGTGGCTCAAATAGTCCATGTCCAGGGTGAGAAGTGTCAGCTGCTATACGGCCTGCTCGCCCCCAAGTCCTGGAGACGTACAGGTCCTGTATAGATGGAAGGCTGCAGCCAATCACCTTCTCAGCAGAGCGCACAATGCGCTGCAGTCTCTGTCTGTCCCTGGCAGTGGCCCCAGCGAACCACACAGTGATGGAGGAGGTGAGGATGGACTCAATGATGGAAGTGTAAAACTGCACCATCATCTGGACTGGCAGCTTGCGTTTCCTCAGCTGCCGCAGGTGGAACATCCTCTGCTGGGCTTTCTTGATGAGGGAGCTGATGGTTGGCTCCCACTTGAGATCCTGGGTGATGCAGGTGCCCAGGAAGCGGAAAGAGTCCACAGTGGTGATGGGGGAGTCCGTCAGGGTGAGGGGAGGCAGGGGGGCTGTGACTTTCCTGAAGTCCACGATCATCTCCACTGTCTTCTGGGCGTTGAGCTCCAGGTTGTTGCTGCTGCACCAGGACACCAGCCGGTCCACCTCCCTCCTGTAGGCAGACTCATCGCTGTCCGAGATGAGTCCGATGAGGGTGGTGTCATCCGCAAACTTAACCAGTTTGACGGAGTCGTGGCTGGAGGTGCAGCAGTTGGTGTACAGGGATGAAGACTTGTCCTTTAAAAAACATATCTCAGAATTATGTAACAGTTTAAAATGTAAATTATAATTTTATTACAGAAACAAATATTGTATCCCAATGAGTTACAGAAAAGAAATAGTGCAAGCAACCTTCCTATCTGTACTGGATTATGGGGATGTGGTGTATATGCAGACTTCAGCCTCTGCTTTGAAACCACTGGATCCACTATTTCACTCCGCCCTTCGCTTTGTTACAGGTGATGGATTTGAAACTCATCACTGTATGCTCTATGAAAAAGTGGGTTGGCCATCACTGTCTGTTAGAAGAGAACAGCACTGCATTAAGTTTATCTATAAGGGATTACTTCAAAAACTGCCAGAATACCTCACCTGCTTGTTAATTATTGATACCAGAACATTTAACACCAGATCACATGACTGCATAAGGCTAAGGACGAGCCACACCAGAACTGAGATGGGAAAGAGGGCTTTTGGCTGTTTTGCATCACAGAAATGGAATATGCTCCAAGGAAAAGCAAAACTGGACACGTTGATGACACAATTGCAATTTAATGAGCTGATAACAAACTTTTATACACACACCTGCACTTGTTATTGATGTTTTTTATGGACTTATTTGTTTTGATTGTTTTTTCAGTTTGTGTTGTATTTTAAACAGGGCACCCATGAAAAAGAGAGCCCAAAGTGCTCTCATTGGGTCCCCCTGTATAAATAAAGATAAATAAATAAATAAATAGAATGTCTTGTATTTTATGCTCTTTTGTATAATGTTATGATACCTCATTGTGTTTTATGTGTTTAGTTATTTTATGTGAAGTGCTTTGGTCAGCTGAGGTTGTTTTTAAATGTGCTATATAATTAAACTTGAATTGAATTGAATTAGTCCACAGGTACTGCCCAGTTTAGCAGCTTTATTTAAAATGTGGTTGTGGGTCTTTAGCCCCACTTTAAACGCTTATGACCCTCACCTTTTTTCAAGTTTAAATGTAGTTGGCACCATGTCTACACTGTTGCCATGTGAACATTTTAAAGTAAAAAAATCTTTGTGACCGTGGTGCCTCCTAAGTCCTCCAAATATAGCCTCAAGTCTGACTTTTAAATCCACACACTAGTATACATAAAACTGCCATTTTGAAGCTTCTGACCACGTTCTATCTTCAGGTACTTAATGCTGTGTATAAGTCTGTATATTTAGCCTGTTCCCCCTCCAAACACCTTCATGCTTCTTACAAGCCCTTCTCCTTCTCCGAAAAGAATAGTGAGTGACATTAAACCGACTTTGTTAATTGGCACAGCGACAGTAGCATTAGCAGACTTGATAACTGGTTTCAAATTATAAGGAGAATGTATGGTGTCAAGCTGCCCAAAAGGATAACAAAAAACAAACAAAAAACACATTTACATTAGTAATTTTATTTTTTATGAATAATCAATCTGCATTTTAGAGCACATGAAGAGGTCCACACACAGCGGTTTGATTTTGATTATAGACGGCACACATCACTACATAAATCATTAGCAAGAGTCAAAGCAACAAAAAACAAGTGTAGTAGCGTGAGAGACACAGGGACATTTAGGTCTCAAAGAGGATATTTTGTTGGATAAACAACTGAAACCTTCTTCTAAAAAAAAAAAAAACCCTCTAAAACATTAAATTCTTTTTTTTTTTCTTCATTTCGTCTAATAGATCACCATAAACTTCCTCAGAATGTTTGATTTGAGCTGGTCAAATTCTAAAGGTGCACTATGTAGCTTTTCTGATGGAGTGTCCACCACTTTCCTTTCTCCATGGAGATGTTTATGTCTGTGGAGAAAAGGAAGTGACATGACCAGGACAAGTTACAGGTCATGTCTGTGAAGAGGTGAGCCTGGTCACAGTGAGAATGCATCAAGAGATTTGAAAAGACCTGTAACTGGATAAATGCAGACCCTCTATATGAAAAGTTACATAGTTTCCATGGAGGCAAGCAGGTGGATGCTCCACAAGGAAAGTTACATAGTGCGTCTTTAATAATCATTACATCCCTACCAAACATTAAACGTTTGATTGCAATGTGATCCCTGTTTATTTGTGTGGAGTGGGTTTGTACTTATTACAGCGTGACCCGGTCAGATGCTGGTCGCAGGTTAGCCTGTAGCGCACTTCTACCCATCCCTTCCTGCTGTTGCAGACGATGCGGTGGGTGCCCTGGGTGGGATAGCGCATACAGGAAATCAGGAGGTCATCACGTCGTCGGTCCTTATCCCACAACTCGATCTTCATGTCCGCGTGAGTGTCCACCTGCACAACACAAGCTTCTGTTAAGACAGACTGTGCAACGCTGCACACGATCAGTCGTGGATATGACAAAAGTTTATCTGAGTGAATATCAGTCTCCAGATTCTGTGTGGTAACCTCTCCGTAATTGTGCAGGTTGGATGAGCGTTGCCAACTGTTCCGTAAAATACAAAATTGTTCCGTAATTAGAAAGCCAAACCGTGTCCGTATTCAAGTGACACGGAACAAGATTTTGAAGTCTAAAAGAATGACATGATCACATTTTTTAGACAGCAAAAACTGTCTATGGTGCCTATAAATGCCAATTGTTTTATATTTTTGTGTTTGAAAAGTAGGATTCTCTTAAGAGGGCACATTATAAATATGTCCAGGAGAACTGGTTGAGACAGACAAGTCAGACTCAGGTCCATGGGCCAAATTGGCCCTCGATATAAATATATTTAGCCCGCAAGATCATATCAAATATGTATTAGAGCTGGCCCGCCGGCAGCTGCACCAGTATAGCGCATGCACTTCTAATAGTACGAATCCCAGAATGCTTTGCAAAGGTGTTGATGCCGGCCCCCCACCACTTCTGTTGACACTCATTAGCATCTGCTACCTGTCGCCTCACTCAAATTCAATCCACCCATTCTGAAAAACATGCAGATATTTTGTTTGGTCCACTCCTGGGTTGAGGGGAAAACGAGCAGTACAAAGGAATACCATGCATTTCAGAACATGGAGATCTAAACTACAGGATTACTACAATATGTCAATAAACAACAAAATATTTCAATTTTTACAAGAACATTATTTTACGTAATGATGTTTCATTTGATAACTATGCCAACTCAAATTTCTATTTAATTGTAATATATTAAGCTGCCTCTATACATGAAGACCTTTGATATTACAATATCCCAATGTTACAGATAGGGTTTCCTCCCTAGTACATATACATAAGTGTAGAGATACTCACCCTGCCCAGATTGTAGCGTTCATTCCATCTTGGGTTATTGGACTTGATGACTCGAGTCTGGCGGAAGTGCGGTCCATACCACATCTTGACATAACTAGTTCAAGAGAAAGGAGCATGAACTAACAGTGTTTGTTATGAGCTCTTTGAGTTTGTCTTACCTCTCAGTTTTACCAATGGCATCTCCTTTAAGTCCCCAGGCCCGGACTATAGTCACCGTGAGCAGACCACTCCACGCCCTTTTTAGTCTCTTGAGTTTTCCTCCACTCCACGCCCTTTTTAGTCTCTTGAGTTTTCCTCCACTCCACGCCCTTTTGGGACAACAGTTCACTCCACACGGTTTCTCGTCTTTTTTACTGATGCCGTTTTCCTTTAAACAGAAGTCAATATAGATTTTTTTTTTTTTTTCTAATTTTGTTGATGACTATATCTCTTTCAGGGTGTGTGCTGTAAAAATGTTTGTTACTTTATATTTAAGAAAGTTTCAGAGCATACAAAAGAAGAGCAAACACTGAGCAAGGTTACATGTACATTCAGCAGATCAATATTTCTCTCCCTCTGTTGTAAGCGGAGGTTGAAATTTGTGATTTCCATTGTTCTGATTTGTCTGATAATTTGTATCTAAAGACCAATTGGGGGCACATCCTTTTTCAGGCTGCAATTTGTAATTGCCTTTTCTTCAACAAGTGTGATCTTAAATGGATTTACATCAGATTTACTTAGGCCTTGTGGGGGTAAAAGAAAGACCAAATCGAGTGTGTTTGAAGGTCTTTCATAAAGCCTGTTTGGTCTCTATGAGAAACGACATGGTCTCTTCCAATCTCCTGGCCAGAGTTGGTGCAAAAAGCTTATAATCAATGTTAAGAATACTAATATACTGAGCAGCAGTATCCCATAGTATGGTCTCCATGCATGCCTCTTACTCTTTGTTGTATCTAACTTCATCAGTAAATTAAAATATCCTGTGCACATCAAATGTATATATGATATATAGATACATTTGTAACACTGAAATGTTTTCCAATATCTTTTCTGTATCTGTTACATGTAATCTTGTGCCCTCAAACAAACCAAAACCGCAAGGAATTAGATAACATTTGTACTACATGGCCTGAAAAAGTATAAAAGACATAACTAAGACCATTTTGTTTCTATCAACTCCTACCTTCAGGTAGTCTACAATGGCGGCGTTCACATGTGGTCTCTTCTTTAAGTCTGGCACCAGGTCGGACATGAGTCGGAGCGAGTACTGCACTATGTCGGGGTGGTCTTTGAGCGACTGTAGCCACGTCTTGTACTTCTGTGAGTTGTCGACGGGCAGGGAGAACTTTCCGTCCCAGCCCGTGCCCCCCACCACCTCTGTGTGGTGCAGGTGCAGGCCCGTGCTGGACGAGGTGGCCACATCCTTGTTCTGGAGCAGGTTCTGGCAGCTCTTGTAGTTTCCAGTCCCAGATGCATTGTACTTGCCCAGGCTCAGGTTTATGCCCAGAGAGAGACAGCTATGTGCCTGTGTGGACCAAAGTGAGGTTCACTGTTATGGTAATGTGCTTTAATCATGCCTAACAGGACAGCACAATAAGGAACTGCGCCCTCTGCTGGCAGTGGTGTCAAACATGTTACAGATAGTGTTTATATTTCATTAGCATTGTCAATTTGCTTTTCCAGAGTTAATGTGACATATTATGCATGGTTGACATCTAAAGAACTTGTACTTAAGGATGTTGGTTCATTAAGCCCTCGTAATGGAAATTCATTGTTTGCAATTGACCCATCAGCCACTGACGTGAACGATGTCTGTGCTTTTTTCCTCATCTGGATATGACAGAAGTTTGATTCGCTTCTTCCACTGCTGTGTTTATAGTGCCTCACATCTCATCAAGCTGGTGTGAGCACGGTTAGGTCAGGACTAACTGAGATGGAGGGTTTTACCAAATGATGCATGTTTTGCATATTGGGGAGGATACTCACCCAAACAGGAGAGAAACTCTGCACAGAAAATGCTGGGCAGTCCAGAAGTCGAACCCAGAACTTTCTAGTAAAATATGTTCTGTAGCCATTTAGCCACTGCGCTGTAGCTGCAGTTTTCAAAGTCAGTGGAATTGTGTCTTTTTTTAAGTCATTTTTAATCAATATTTTTATAGGTCAAAATGAAAAAATTATAACATAATGATCTATGGGTGTCGTAGATTATAACTACAGCAGACAAAGCATAATATGTCTTCTTTAAAGTTAAAGTGCCCTGTCGTCTGAGCTCTCCACTGCACTCACACGGTGATGAATGGGAATCATGATTGGTTCATGGTTCATGATTTGTCTAAGGCTTTAATTTGTTAACGTTTGAGTGTAGAGATGTATCGACATCAACTCGTGAGCTTCAGAATTGTAATCGAATTGAAACGTGAAACACCCATAGGTTGCTCTGATACACCCCTAATTGCTCTGATACTTTAACAGAATGTAAAAGTACCTTAGAAGAGGAAAAGCCGTTGAGGGAGGACAAACAGGTTCGCACAGCCGTCACACGTCGGAATCGTCCACCCAAATATGCCTGTAAAAATAAAGACTATGAAGTATTATAGACTGACCAATGAAACTGTGAGAAGCACATCTTCAACATTGTTATGGTAATAGTTCTATGTAGGCAATTGGAATAAAAACTCCCAGTTCTCTCTTCCAAAATTAGTGCGGGTCTTTTGACGTGTTTTTAATCCAAATGACTGTAGCTGATGTGGAAGAGAGAGTGTGGATCTCTAGACCACTGGCCTGCTCCTACCCCATGCAGCTTGACCTTCAGAACCGACCTTCTGAAGGCATCAGCACAACAGCACGGGCCCACTTCAACTAGAAACATCCTGCCCCCTCTTGTATGCCCCTAACAAATCCTACAACTATTAACAGGAAATATGAGAGAATAAGTGCCACATTGTGCTTAAATGTTTCAGTAGAGAGCAGTTCACAATCGCGCCTCTGGGCAGGATAAATGTAGTGACCTGTCGGATGTAGTGTGTGCCATAGGTGCTGATAAGGCGTCTGTACTGGGCCTTGGTGAAGGAGTTGTATGAGGAGGGCAGCAGGGACACGTCCTTTCGAAACTCAGAGCTCAGAGGAGGAGTACTGGACACCCGGTATCTGCACACACACATACAAGGAGGGTTTTCATGCTTTTTGGGCACATTACATTGACTTAGATGTAGGTGGGGCCTAGAGGGGGTATCCTACCTGTAGTGCCTACAAGAGGAGCGGTGGATACTAAAAGTAAACTTGTCTTCTTTAGCTCTTGTTGATACAAAGTTGTATGCATCAGAGCGTGTCCCTCCCACCTCCAGGTCTCCATAGTCTTTCTGCTTCAGCCCCACCTGTCACAGAGGAGAGCGGTCATGTCAAAGACCGTTTTCACTCTATACAACTCTCAGTCTCCACATCTTACCTTCCAGTCACTGCTGTCTTGGTGAGTCATGGCACTGACCACTTTACTGCACACAGATCGAAAAGTTATACAAACACAGTTACAGAGTTACCCCTTGGCCTAGCCTCTGGGTACTCCTCCCAGGGTTACTAGGGGTTACCCCTCTGGGTTTAGGGTTACTGATGGGTTACCTCTCTCATGGTTCAGCTTACTAGTGGGTTACCTCTCTTGAGATTAGAGTTACTGGTGTGTTACCTCTCTCAGGGTTAGGGTTAGTGCTTGGGTAAATTTACATTAGAATTACACTTGTCTTACCTGACTGAAGACTCCATAGTCTGCTTGATAGAGGATTGGCACTGAGTAATAGCTCGGAAATCTACTGCAGCGAGTGGCAGCTGTAAATGAGGAGAACATTTTTAACATCTAAGTGACCTTGGTGAGGGAAGTCTGGGTGTCCCTGCTTAGACTGCTGACCCAGCGACCTGACCCCGGATAAAGCAGAAGATGGATGGGGCCCCGTTGTGGATGTGGGGTCCTCTGCATTTGGTCAGTTGTTTATAGAAACGTGTGATTGTATGATAGGGCTGTCGTCCTTTTAGACGGCCAATGGTCATAGTCAACTGAAATGTTTAGTTATGTGATTACAAGTATATATAGACTACAGCCGAAAGGAGGAAGCATGGAGTAGTGGGTTAGCTGGAGTTTGGGGAGTGACTGCACAGTGTAATCTGCCTTTTCACTTTATGATGGTGTTTAATAGTTTGTTTGTTTTTTTCTGCATACATATTTGTATTTGCACAATATCCTGATCATTTCATTGTCAGTGTATTGATGCATGGAGCATGTCGTCAGTTTTCTTAAGTGTTCTTCAGCTCTAATGCCTGGTCGCCTGCTTTAAAACAGTAAAAGGGACTTTTCTTATAGACCTGTAGTACATTGTAGTGTTGTCACAATACTAAAATTTCAAACTCGCGTTTGAAATACACTCAATACAGATTCCGATAGTCTTTCTTTAGACAACAGAATGTGATCTTCAACATTAAATCATAGTGCGTTCTTTTATATTACCATGTGACCTTATATCTGTGTAAAGTGCCCTCAGTCCTCCAGGCAAGTTCCATACTGGCCCATGGGTATATTCTAGTCCATGTGGTCTTATACTTATTCTGATCCAGCTCAAGATCATTCTAATGCTGTTCAGGAAACATTTCCATCCTGTGACAGACTTTTATAGTATCATTACTTGTCAATATTATCACTGTCTAGTTTTAGTATTGATTAGTACCTGATTTGTGATACTTTTAAGAACCATAATTTAATGTACATTAGTGACTAGTCCTTCAACCTTGCTATAGTGAGTTATTCACCATTTTAGCTTTTTTTTTTTTTTTAAATTTGGTCTATAGCAGTGGTTCTTAACCTTGTTGGAGGTACTGAACCCCACCGGTTTCATATGCACATTCACCGAACCCTTGATTATTTACATCACTGTGTTCAAAGAATAAAACCAATACAATGCATGAACTCACAACACATTACATATATACCTTTTTACAAAGACATGACCTTTTTTAATGCTGAAATTATTAAAATTTTTAACCTTATGTATTTCAATAATGAACTTATTGCATTTGTGCTATTTATTATTTTTAACATTTTAACAGTACCCTTCACCTAATTTCCATCACCCTACAGGGTTGGCAACCTTTAACTCGCAAAGAGCCATTTGGACCCACTTTCCATGGAAAATAAAACACTGGGAGCCGCAAATACTTTTTGACATCTAAAATGAAGATAACATTGTATATAATTATAATAATAATGTAACAGAATAATGTAGTTTTATTTTCACGTATAAGCCTTCGACACGTGGCAGATAAATATGACAAAAATAAGTTAAGTGCATAAAAAATACAACTCACCAAACCGCTGCATCAGAGGGAGCCCTGCACTTGTGTCTTTGGGATGAGGTGGACCCATCGAGGAGATGAGAGACAATGACACCCACAGTGTGATTATGTCTAGTCTGCTCCACAGTTTCTTTCAAAAAACTCTAAAAGCTTATCTTTTAATCCCAGGTGCTTAGTCTCCATGTGCCAAAGCAGTTTTGAAGGTTTCATTGCTTCATTTGCTTTTCCCGCATATTACACAGAGCAGACTCTGCGCGAGACTCACCTGTAGCGACAAATCCAGATTTTATGTAGAACTCCTGGTGTTGTTTGTTAAATTTATCTTCCTTTTTCTTGGAGGTCGTAGGCTCCTCTTCTGGCTCCTCAGTTAGCCTTTCCTCCTTTGTTAAAAAGCTCTCCAAACACTTTTGTTTTGGCTCATTTTCACTCGCTTGTGGCTCTACTTTTGAGCGACATGTCTGATCTGTTATACGTGATATGTCATACGCGGAGGACAAGAGCAGATCTATCACAGATATAATATACTTGTCACTACATCAAATAGATTTATGTGGCGATTTCCTATCATTATACATCTACGGACAAGCTTATTTGCGCGGTCAGGAGGGACGGGCGACAGTTACGTCCTCCTGCTCCTGACCCCTGTGCGCACAGCGTCTAAAAATCAGGGCTGTGTCTTTACGCAGGACTCTGAGCTGTGTCTGTGAGGCGTGAGCAGGGTTTGTTTTTAACATTGTTCCGCAGGTGTGACGCTTATTTTGATCAACGAAAAATATTGTATTTTAATATTTAAAGATCACAATAATCTTCAAATTTAAACTACAATAAAAAATAACTAACACAAATAAAATACACTTCAATTAAATACTTGAAATTAATTTTCCCTAGCCAGAGCCGCAGTATAAGGATGAAAGAGCCGCATGCGGCTCCGGAGCCGCAGGTTGCCGACCCCTGCGCTAATGAATATTTACTGCAAATCAGTGACTTCTGCTGTTGCGTTTGAGAGACCAGGTCAGAAACGCGTGGCTTCACCTTGGCAAGTGCCACTCTCATGTCATTTTCACAGCAAAGTCTGTTCCTTTTCTTCGTGTTTATGTCGTTTTATGTTTTTATGCCGTTTAAATTACTCATTTAAGTTGGGCAGGTACTTCGATAGACACATCAAAGGGTGCATTTGTTGAATTGGGCCAACGTTTGGAGACGCTCGCAGTCCGCTAATCATATGAGTCTGGTGTGTGTCTTGACCTGCGCCGAACCCCTAGGGTTCGATCAAGAACCACTGGTCTATAGAATGTTATGGTGTCATATCTGAAACTCTATTTGTTAAATGAGTTGTGGCTGCCTGTCTCACCTTCTGCAGTTGGTTTCCATGGAGAGGGTTTTTGATCAGCTTGCATTTGCCATTTGGGGTCATGTAGGTGTTGATGTCGACCAGGTAAGCCCCTTTCCTCTTCAGGGTGACGATGTCGTAGCCCTCGCCCATCAGATTGTGTCCCGGGACAAAGGGAGCATTTTTGCACACTTCACCTCTGCTGATGTCGTTAGAGCCGTGAGCCGGAGACAGGAGCCCCGCAAGGAGGGAGAGAGCCAGGGGGACATACGCCATGGCCTGGGATGCACACACACACATCTACAGAAAAGTTTTTTGTATGTGTACAAATGTGTGTTCTCTTGCAGCCTCCTGGTGCATGCACTCACCTGTGGTCCTGTGGAGCAGGCTGCAGAGCAGAGCGTTAGGAGCCAGAGGTACTGCAGGAGAGCAGTAACAGTGTTTTTATACCAGAGGACAGGACATCAAAAATTCAAGGAGGAAGTACTTCTAGAAAAATTTGAAATTCAATTTTAAACTGGAGAGACCAGTTTCAGTGTGAACAGACCTTCCGGAAAAAGGGTGGAGGTGGGTGTATGGTTTTTAGAGATCATTTAAGTTAATCACAGGTTGTCATTTGGGGTGTTTTCATCTTTTGAGTATCTTTCTTTTAAAATGGAGTTAAACAATCCCTCTCCATACTCCATACTGATGGAGAGGTTTGTATATGACTGAGATGCTTTCAGTCATATGCACAAACTTTGATGGTTTAGTCAGGGGATTTTACAGGGGATTTTGATGTATATGTGGATAATGTGTTTGAGAGAAATGCTAAAGAGGTCAGCTGTCCTTGAAACATTAGGTCAGACTCAGCATGGTTAAAGATGAGTAGAAAGGAGGAATGATGAGACTATCAGGGCACAGAAAAGAGACTGCTGAGCGGGAATGGCCAAATGGCCGGGAAAGTCAAAGCTCCATGTTCGTTATGAGATTTACAGAGAAAAGATATACATGTACAACCACAGTTTATGTAGAACAAGCACTTCCCAAGAGCTTTCAAAAGCTCTTGGGAAGTGTGGTGAGCAGTCTTGATGTCACAATACTGAACAATTATCAACCCACATCAAATCTGCTGTTTTAACCATGGAAAAGTTATTTACCAACAGCGTATTAATTTTCTCCAAATGCACATTTCCTTTGATGTTTTCTAGTCAGGTTTTAGACCCCACCACAGCACTGAGACTGCTCTTATCAGGGTGACAAATGGCATCCACCTGAACACTGATGCAGGCAAAGTCTCAGTCTTGATCCTGTTAGACCTGAGTGCTGCTTTTGACACTGTGGATCATGGGATCCTCTTACAGAGACTAGAGGACTGGGTGGGCATCTCTGGTACAATACTAAACTGGTTAAAATCCTGTCTAGAAGAGTACTTTGTTGAAACTTGAAAATGTGTCTCAGATAAAATGTCCCTGACCCTTGTTGGTCAATCTGTATATCTGCCATTAGGCCATTTAACACACAGCAATAATGTGTCTCACCACAGTGATACAGATGACACTCAGATCTATGTCTCACTGCAGCAGGTGAATATGGACCAGTGGATTCACTCTGCCACTGCATCCAACAGATCAGTGTGTGGATGCAAAACAACTTTCTCCAGCTAAACTCAGACAAGACAGAAGTCATAGTCTCTGCCCCACAGAAACAAAGAGAATGTGTCAGCAGGCACCTCCAGTCTCTCGAAAATCTTCAAATCAGGCCAGAAATCTAATTGTAATAATGGACTCAGACTTGAACTTTAACAGCCACATCAAATCAATAACATCTGGAGATTTTTGCGATCTAAAAAATATTGCAAAAATCAAAGGTATACTGTCAAAACCAGACTTAGAGAGACTTATCCATGCATTTGTCTCCAGTAGGTTAGACTACTGTAACGTCCTGCTCACTGGCATCTTCAAACGAGCCTTAAGACAACTGCAGTAGATCCAGAACACCGCTACTCGGGTCCTGACTAGAATCAGGAAGTACGAGCACATAAGTCCTGTGCTCAGGTCTCTGCACAAAAGGCAAATTTTATTTTATTTCCTTGGTTTCTTGATTTAGTCAGTTAAATTTGTATTGTATTGTATTATTAGTATTGTTTGACTAGTATGACTAGTAAAGGGAAGCATAGTTTTAATTTAACTAAACATCTTGATTCTAGATGTAAAATATAACACTACAAAACAAAGTTAACAGGTTGGAGAGGAGTTTCACTTGTTTTGGTTTTATTAAAATAATAAGAGTGACCAGTGCTATACAAAATGATCTCCAGCCTCCAGCTGAGCCCTGGTACAAGCGTCTTACCACAGCATCAGAAAGACTTCAGGAGCCCTGTCGTCATCTCACATCCAAAAGACTTCAGGCCCGTCCTTCTCATCTCACTTCTAGGTCACATCATGCATCAGCTGACGTCTCACATCCTACTTGGGAATGTGCTGTTAACAGAGACAAACTGTCATTTGGATACATATAAGTATTTCATGGTCCTTATGTCAATTTGCGCCTTAGATTTTATTTTGCAACTGATACGAGTACAATAGTTCAGTTTCCTCACTTGTACTTGTGCATGATTTAATGTGCGACACTTTGCTGTGCAGTATGTGTTTTTAGCATAAGGACTGGGAGCAGTTTGCAGGTCCTTTAGAATGGAAAGTACTGATGGATGTGCAAATGAGAGTTACACTGTATTGGATATTGTTCTGTATTGGATATTGTCTTATGTTCCCATGGAAACTGTCACTGATGGGTGGGTTGACGACATATGTTTGGGGATTTTGTAGTGATTGGAATGTTTATTGTTCATTTTGTGTGTCTGTGTGCCCATGGATTGTTGATAAATTATAAATTTCCCCATAAGGAGACAACAAAGGCTAATCAGTCATTTTCAGGACCCCTGTGCTCTCAGTGTAAATAGTGTGTGTGTTTGTGGAACAAAATGTGAGACAACAGGAAATTAGCCCATGGGTACATCTGCTGTAGTCCAGCTTCCAGGTTTTTACAATTATCACATTATATACAATGCAAATTTTAAGACATCTTAGGTTTTGACCTTATCCTCAGAAATGATTACAGGTCAAGTCCTTGTGCCCTCTGCTACCACCCTGTCTCCTTAGACATCTGAACCGATTTACTTAATTTTTTTCCATACAGATGAAACCAGCGCAAAGACGTCAAAAGGTTCACTTTTGTTCTCTACATCAATTTGCAGATTCATACAATGAATGGGCAAACAATAAACGAGTAAATAACAAAGCAAATAAGTACATGCTCCAAGGCCCCTAAAAGCCCTTAGAGGTGAAGGTGTGTTAGTGTGAGGGAGGGTTTTCAGGTAAGTGCTAACGCCTGTTACTGTAAGTGATGTGCTGCTTACGCCCATGTGACTTGGTGAATGCGTCCTTAGTTTTTAGTGTAGTGTCTGATGTGACTACATGCGTCTCTGAACACATTATTCTGTCATTAAACTGTGACAGGTGTGGCCTGTGACAGGCTACACCTGTCCTGGTTTAGTCCTGGTTTAGTCCTGGTTTAGTCCTGGTTTAGTCCTGGTTTAGTCCTGGTTTGGTTCTGGTTTAGTCCTGGTTTGGTTCTGGTTTAGTCCTGGTTTGATCCTGTACAAAAAATCCACTTATTCATAAATGTCAACACATTTTTAAAAGGTTGCACTATTGCTCCAGTCTGATCTCACTGATTTGCCTGGAATGTTCTATAGTATGGCATTAAATATTTATATCATGAATTTATGCAATTGCAGGTGTTGTGTCTCTTAGATTTAACTTGGAAAAACATGTATTCTTGCTGTGAGTGAGGTCGCCTCTCCATAGATCTGACCTGTATTTAGCATCGATACTTGCTCAAATGAGTATCTTGTTTCTAAACTAGTTTTAGTATCTATTAGTACCTGATTTGATGCTTTTGGTAACCCTAATCTAAAGAGGATCAAATTGATGTTGTAGTGAAAAAAATATGTTAATATTTTATCTGTTTATAAGAAAAGTTGTAAAAAAAAAAAAAAAAAAAAATTATTTGAAGGAAGAGTGTGAGTGACATTAGTTTGAAACAGTTTCAGGACACACGTGTTGCTTAATGGAAAAACATAGAGAGCTAATGCTTTACACGCCAACAATAACAAGAAATGTACAATATTGTAGTCTGACTAGTGTAATGAACAAAACAATTTGTCATTTTAGTTGGTGCAGCCTTGGTAACGGGTTAAATTATTGTCATTAAACTTTCACCTGTAACAGTGATGATAAATGATGTAATTAAACTGTGACATGTGTGGCCTGATTACACTGACCACACCTGTCCTGGTTTGGTCCTGGTTTAGTCCTGGTTTGGTCTTAGTTTGGTCTTGGTTTGGTCTTGGTTTGGTCCGGGTTTAGGCCTGGTTTAGGTCTGGTTTGGTCGTGGTTTAGTCCTGGTTCAGTCCTGCTTTGGTCCTGGTTTAGTCCTGGTTTAGTCCTGGTTTAGTCCTGGTTTGGTCCTGGTTTGGTCCTGGTTTGGTCCTGGTTTGGTCTTGGTTTAGTCCTGGTTTAGTCCTGGTTTGGTCGTGGTTTAGTCCTGGTTCAGTCCTGGTTTAGTCCTGGTTTGGTCTTGGTTTGGTCTTGGTTTGGTCCTGGTTCAGTCCTGCTTTAGTCCTGGTTTGGTCCTGGTTTGGTCTTGGTTTAGTCCTGGTTTAGTCCTGGTTTGGTCTTGGTTTGATCCTGGTTTAGTCCTGGTTTGGTCCTAATTTGGTCCTAGTTTAGTCCTGGTTTAGTCCTGGTTTGGTCGTGGTTTAGTCCTGGTTTAGTCCTGGTTTAGTCCTGGTTTAGTCTTGGCTTTGTCCTGTTTAGTCCTGGTTTGGTCCTAGTTTAGTCCTGGTTTGGTCTTGTTTTGGTCTTGGTTTAGTCCTGGTTTAGTCCAGGTTCCATACTATATACTAGTCTGTCTGGTCTTATACTTGTTCTGATTCAGCTCAAGATCATTCTGAAAGCTGTTCAGCAAAGGTTTACTTATGTTTTAGTGTCATATTACTGTCTTGTTGACATTCACAATACCAATAAGGTACAGCGCTATCAGATGCTACCCTCGTGGGTATCATCTGATAGCGACTACACTGTATTTATTCTGATAATTGTTTTTTATGTCCTGCACTTTAATAACTTGTAGTTTGCACTATGTATAGACAATTTTGCACATTTGTATATTATCTTTTGTATTGCACTTTTCATATGTAAATTGTTTTTAATGTTTGTGACAAAGGACTACAGATGGAAATTAGCATTTTGCTAAATCTGGTGCAGCCATCTTTTTAATGCATCTTCACACTGTCCTTCATATAAATAAATAAATACATAAAATAAATAAAATGTCCTGTCAATGTGACTTCTTTAGTATTGATACTTGCTCAAATGAGTATCTTGTTTCTATCTATTAGTACCTGATTTGATGCTTTTGGTAACCCTAATCTAAAGAGGATCAAATTGATGTTGTAGTGAAAAAAAATATGTTAATATTTTATCTGTTTATAAGAAAAGTTGTAAAAAAAAAAAAAAAAAAAAAAAAAAAAGTTTATTTGAAGGAAGAGTGTGAGTGACATTAGTTTGAAACAGTTTCAGGACACACGTGTTGCTTAATGGAAGTATATACAGAGCTATTGCTTTACACGCCAACAATTACAAGAAATGTACAATATTGTAGTCTGACTAGTGTAATGAACAAAACAATTTGTCATTTCAGTTGGTGCAGCCTTGGTAACTGGTTAAATTATTGTCATTAAACTGTCACCTGTAAGAATGATGATAAATGATGTAATTAAACTGTGACATGTGTGGCCTGATTACACTGACCACACCTGTCCTGGTTTGGTCCTGGTTTAGTCCTGGTTTGGTCCTGGTTTAGTCCTGGTTTTGTCCTGGTTTAGTCCTGGTTTAGTGCTGGTTTGTTCCTGGTTTAGTCCTGGTTTGGTCCTGGTTTAGTCCTGGTTTAGTCCTAGTTTAGTCCTGGTTTGGTCTTGGTTTGGTCTTAGTTTGGTCCTGGTTTTGTCGTGGTTTGGTCCTGGTTTAGTCCAGGTTCAGTCCTGGTTCAGTCCTGGTTTAGTCCTGGTTCGCTCCTGGTTTGGTCATTGTTCGGTCTTGGTTTAGTCCTAGTTTGGACCTGGTTTGGTCCTGGTTTGATCCTGGTTTTGTCTAGGTTTAGTCATGGTTTGGTCCTGGTTTGGTCCTGGTTTAGTCCTGGTTTGGTCCTGGTTTGGTCCTGGTTTAGTCCTGGTTTGGTCCTGGTTTAGTCCTGGTTTAGTGCTGGTTTGGTCCTGGTTTAGTCCTGGTTTGGTCCTGGTTTAGTCCTGGTTTAGTCCTAGATTAGTCCTGGTTTGGTCTTGGTTTGGTCTTAGTTTGGTCCTGGTTTTGTCGTGGTTTGGTCCTGGTTTTGTCGTGGTTTGGTCCTGGTTTAGTCCTGGTTTAGTGCAGGTTCAGTCCTGGTTCAGTCCTGGTTTAGTCCTGGTTTGGTCCTGGTTCGGTCCTGGTTCGGTCTTGGTTCAGTCCTGGTTTGGACCTGGTTTTGTCCTGGTTTGGTCCTGGTTTTGTCCAGGTTTAGTGCTGGTTTGGTCCTGGTTTGGTCCTGGTTTAGTCCTAGTTTAGTCTTGGTTTGGTCCTGGTTTGGTCCTGGTTTAGTCCTGGTTTAGTGCTGGTTTGGTCCTGGTTTAGTCCTGGTTTGGTCCTGGTTTAGTCCTGGTTTAGTCCTAGTTTAGGCCTGGTTTGGTACTAGTTTAGTCCTGGGTTAGTCCTGGTTTGGTATTGGTTTTGTCTTGGTTTAGTCCTGGTTTAGTCCTGGTTTACTCCTGGTTTACTCCTGGTTTGGTCCTGGTTTAGTCCTGGTTTGGAACTGTTTTTTTCCAGGTTTGGTCTTGGTTTGGTCTTGGTTTGGTCTTGGTTTAGTCCTGGTTTAGTCCTGGTTTAGTACTGGTTTAGTCCTGATGTGGTGTTGGTTTGGTCCTGGTTTAGTCCTGGTTTAGTCCTGGTTTAGTCCTGGTTTGGTCCTGGTTTAGTCCTGGTTTGGCCTTGGTTTAGTCCTGGTTTGGTCTTGGTTTGGTCTTGGCTTTGTCCTTGTTTAGTCCTGGTTTGGTCTTGGTTTGGTCCTGGTTTGGTCCTTGTTTGGTCCTAGTTTAGTCCTGGTTTAGTTCTGGTTTAGTTCTGCTTTAGTCCTGGTTTAGTCCTAGTTTAGTCCTGGTTTGGTCCTGGTTTGGTCCTGGTTTAGTCCTGGTTTGGTCCTGGTTTGGTCCTGGTTTAGTCCTGGTTTGGTCTTGGTTTGGCCCTGGTTTAGTCCTGGTTTAGTCCTGGTTTAGTCCTGGTTTGGTCCTGGTTTAGACCTGGTTTGGTCCTGGTTTAGACCTGGTTTAATCCTGGTTTGGGCCTGGTTTAGTCCTGGTTTGGTCCTGGTTTGGTCCTGGTTTAGTCCTGGTTTAGTCCTGGTTTGGTTCTGGTTTGGTCCTGGTTTAGTCCTGGTTTGGTCCTTGTTTAGTCCTGGTTTGGTTCTGGTTTGGTCCTGGTTTGGTCCTGGTTTAGTCATGGTTTGGTCCTGGTTTAGTCATGGTTTGGTCCTGGTTTAGTCCTGGTTTTGTCCTGGTTTGGTCCTGGTTTAGTCCTGGTTTGGTCCTGGTTTAGACCTGGTTTAATCCTGGTTTGGGCCTGGTTTAGTGCTGGTTTGGGCCTGGTTTAGTGCTGGTTTGGTCCTGGTTTAGCCCTGGTTTAGTCCTAGTTTAGTCCTGGTTTGGTCTTGGTTTGGTCTTAGTTTGGTCCTGGTTTTGTCGTGGTTTGGTCCTGGTTTAGTCCTGGTTTAGTCCAGGTTTAGTCCTGGTTCAGTCCTGGTTTAGTCCTGGTTTAGTCCTGGTTCGGTCCTGGTTTGATCCTGTACAAAAAATCCACTTATTCATAAATGTCAACACATTTTTAAAAAGTTGCACTATTGCTCCAGTCTGATCTCACTGATTTGCCTGGAATGTTCTATAGTATGGCATTAAATATTTATATCATGAATTTATGCAATTGCAGGTGTTGTGTCTCTTAGATTTAACTTGGAAAAACATGTATTCTTGCTGTGAGTGAGGTCGCCTCTCCATAGATCTGACCTGTATTTAGCATCGATACTTGCTCAAATGAGTATCTTGTTTCTAAACTAGTTTTAGTATCTATTAGTACCTGATTTGATGCTTTTGGTAACCCTAATCTAAAGAGGATCAAATTGATGTTGTAGTGAAAAAAATATGTTAATATTTTATCTGTTTATAAGAAAAGTTGTAAAAAAAAAAAAAAAAAAAAATTATTTGAAGGAAGAGTGTGAGTGACATTAGTTTGAAACAGTTTCAGGACACACGTGTTGCTTAATGGAAAAACATAGAGAGCTAATGCTTTACACGCCAACAATAACAAGAAATGTACAATATTGTAGTCTGACTAGTGTAATGAACAAAACAATTTGTCATTTTAGTTGGTGCAGCCTTGGTAACGGGTTAAATTATTGTCATTAAACTTTCACCTGTAACAGTGATGATAAATGATGTAATTAAACTGTGACATGTGTGGCCTGATTACACTGACCACACCTGTCCTGGTTTGGTCCTGGTTTAGTCCTGGTTTGGTCTTAGTTTGGTCTTGGTTTGGTCTTGGTTTGGTCCGGGTTTAGGCCTGGTTTAGGTCTGGTTTGGTCGTGGTTTAGTCCTGGTTCAGTCCTGCTTTGGTCCTGGTTTAGTCCTGGTTTAGTCCTGGTTTAGTCCTGGTTTGGTCCTGGTTTGGTCCTGGTTTGGTCCTGGTTTGGTCTTGGTTTAGTCCTGGTTTAGTCCTGGTTTGGTCGTGGTTTAGTCCTGGTTCAGTCCTGGTTTAGTCCTGGTTTGGTCTTGGTTTGGTCTTGGTTTGGTCCTGGTTCAGTCCTGCTTTAGTCCTGGTTTGGTCCTGGTTTGGTCTTGGTTTAGTCCTGGTTTAGTCCTGGTTTGGTCTTGGTTTGATCCTGGTTTAGTCCTGGTTTGGTCCTAATTTGGTCCTAGTTTAGTCCTGGTTTAGTCCTGGTTTGGTCGTGGTTTAGTCCTGGTTTAGTCCTGGTTTAGTCCTGGTTTAGTCTTGGCTTTGTCCTGTTTAGTCCTGGTTTGGTCCTAGTTTAGTCCTGGTTTGGTCTTGTTTTGGTCTTGGTTTAGTCCTGGTTTAGTCCAGGTTCCATACTATATACTAGTCTGTCTGGTCTTATACTTGTTCTGATTCAGCTCAAGATCATTCTGAAAGCTGTTCAGCAAAGGTTTACTTATGTTTTAGTGTCATATTACTGTCTTGTTGACATTCACAATACCAATAAGGTACAGCGCTATCAGATGCTACCCTCGTGGGTATCATCTGATAGCGACTACACTGTATTTATTCTGATAATTGTTTTTTATGTCCTGCACTTTAATAACTTGTAGTTTGCACTATGTATAGACAATTTTGCACATTTGTATATTATCTTTTGTATTGCACTTTTCATATGTAAATTGTTTTTAATGTTTGTGACAAAGGACTACAGATGGAAATTAGCATTTTGCTAAATCTGGTGCAGCCATCTTTTTAATGCATCTTCACACTGTCCTTCATATAAATAAATAAATACATAAAATAAATAAAATGTCCTGTCAATGTGACTTCTTTAGTATTGATACTTGCTCAAATGAGTATCTTGTTTCTATCGATTAGTACCTGATTTGATGCTTTTGGTAACCCTAATCTAAAGAGGATCAAATTGATGTTGTAGTGAAAAAAAATATGTTAATATTTTATCTGTTTATAAGAAAATTTTTAAAAAAAAAAAAAAAAAAAAAAAAAAGTTTATTTGAAGGAAGAGTGTGAGTGACATTAGTTTGAAACAGTTTCAGGACACACGTGTTGCTTAATGGAAGTATATACAGAGCTATTGCTTTACACGCCAACAATTACAAGAAATGTACAATATTGTAGTCTGACTAGTGTAATGAACAAAACAATTTGTCATTTCAGTTGGTGCAGCCTTGGTAACTGGTTAAATTATTGTCATTAAACTGTCACCTGTAAGAATGATGATAAATGATGTAATTAAACTGTGACATGTGTGGCCTGATTACACTGACCACACCTGTCCTGGTTTGGTCCTGGTTTAGTCCTGGTTTGGTCCTGGTTTAGTCCTGGTTTTGTCCTGGTTTAGTCCTGGTTTAGTGCTGGTTTGTTCCTGGTTTAGTCCTGGTTTGGTCCTGGTTTAGTCCTGGTTTAGTCCTAGTTTAGTCCTGGTTTGGTCTTGGTTTGGTCTTAGTTTGGTCCTGGTTTTGTCGTGGTTTGGTCCTGGTTTAGTCCAGGTTCAGTCCTGGTTCAGTCCTGGTTTAGTCCTGGTTCGCTCCTGGTTTGGTCATTGTTCGGTCTTGGTTTAGTCCTAGTTTGGACCTGGTTTGGTCCTGGTTTGATCCTGGTTTTGTCTAGGTTTAGTCATGGTTTGGTCCTGGTTTGGTCCTGGTTTAGTCCTGGTTTGGTCCTGGTTTAGTCCTGGTTTAGTCCTGGTTTGGTCCTGGTTTAGTCCTGGTTTAGTGCTGGTTTGGTCCTGGTTTAGTCCTGGTTTGGTCCTGGTTTAGTCCTGGTTTAGTCCTAGATTAGTCCTGGTTTGGTCTTGGTTTGGTCTTAGTTTGGTCCTGGTTTTGTCGTGGTTTGGTCCTGGTTTTGTCGTGGTTTGGTCCTGGTTTAGTCCTGGTTTAGTGCAGGTTCAGTCCTGGTTCAGTCCTGGTTTAGTCCTGGTTTGGTCCTGGTTCGGTCCTGGTTCGGTCTTGGTTCAGTCCTGGTTTGGACCTGGTTTTGTCCTGGTTTGGTCCTGGTTTTGTCCAGGTTTAGTGCTGGTTTGGTCCTGGTTTGGTCCTGGTTTAGTCCTAGTTTAGTCTTGGTTTGGTCCTGGTTTGGTCCTGGTTTAGTCCTGGTTTAGTGCTGGTTTGGTCCTGGTTTAGTCCTGGTTTGGTCCTGGTTTAGTCCTGGTTTAGTCCTAGTTTAGGCCTGGTTTGGTACTAGTTTAGTCCTGGGTTAGTCCTGGTTTGGTATTGGTTTTGTCTTGGTTTAGTCCTGGTTTAGTCCTGGTTTACTCCTGGTTTACTCCTGGTTTGGTCCTGGTTTAGTCCTGGTTTGGAACTGTTTTTTTCCAGGTTTGGTCTTGGTTTGGTCTTGGTTTGGTCTTGGTTTAGTCCTGGTTTAGTCCTGGTTTAGTACTGGTTTAGTCCTGATGTGGTGTTGGTTTGGTCCTGGTTTAGTCCTGGTTTAGTCCTGGTTTAGTCCTGGTTTGGTCCTGGTTTAGTCCTGGTTTGGCCTTGGTTTAGTCCTGGTTTGGTCTTGGTTTGGTCTTGGCTTTGTCCTTGTTTAGTCCTGGTTTGGTCTTGGTTTGGTCCTGGTTTGGTCCTTGTTTGGTCCTAGTTTAGTCCTGGTTTAGTTCTGGTTTAGTTCTGCTTTAGTCCTGGTTTAGTCCTAGTTTAGTCCTGGTTTGGTCCTGGTTTGGTCCTGGTTTAGTCCTGGTTTGGTCCTGGTTTGGTCCTGGTTTAGTCCTGGTTTGGTCTTGGTTTGGCCCTGGTTTAGTCCTGGTTTAGTCCTGGTTTAGTCCTGGTTTGGTCCTGGTTTAGACCTGGTTTGGTCCTGGTTTAGACCTGGTTTAATCCTGGTTTGGGCCTGGTTTAGTCCTGGTTTGGTCCTGGTTTGGTCCTGGTTTAGTCCTGGTTTAGTCCTGGTTTGGTTCTGGTTTGGTCCTGGTTTAGTCCTGGTTTGGTCCTTGTTTAGTCCTGGTTTGGTTCTGGTTTGGTCCTGGTTTGGTCCTGGTTTAGTCATGGTTTGGTCCTGGTTTAGTCATGGTTTGGTCCTGGTTTAGTCCTGGTTTTGTCCTGGTTTGGTCCTGGTTTAGTCCTGGTTTGGTCCTGGTTTAGACCTGGTTTAATCCTGGTTTGGGCCTGGTTTAGTGCTGGTTTGGGCCTGGTTTAGTGCTGGTTTGGTCCTGGTTTAGCCCTGGTTTAGTCCTAGTTTAGTCCTGGTTTGGTCTTGGTTTGGTCTTAGTTTGGTCCTGGTTTTGTCGTGGTTTGGTCCTGGTTTAGTCCTGGTTTAGTCCAGGTTTAGTCCTGGTTCAGTCCTGGTTTAGTCCTGGTTTAGTCCTGGTTCGGTCCTGGTTTGATCCTGTACAAAAAATCCACTTATTCATAAATGTCAACACATTTTTAAAAAGTTGCACTATTGCTCCAGTCTGATCTCACTGATTTGCCTGGAATGTTCTATAGTATGGCATTAAATATTTATATCATGAATTTATGCAATTGCAGGTGTTGTGTCTCTTAGATTTAACTTGGAAAAACATGTATTCTTGCTGTGAGTGAGGTCGCCTCTCCATAGATCTGACCTGTATTTAGCATCGATACTTGCTCAAATGAGTATCTTGTTTCTAAACTAGTTTTAGTATCTATTAGTACCTGATTTGATGCTTTTGGTAACCCTAATCTAAAGAGGATCAAATTGATGTTGTAGTGAAAAAAATATGTTAATATTTTATCTGTTTATAAGAAAAGTTGTTAAAAAAAAAAAAAAAAAAAGTTTATTTGAAGGAAGAGTGTGAGTGACATTAGTTTGAAACAGTTTCAGGACACACGTGTTGCTCAATGGAAAAACATACAGAGCTAATGCTTTACACGCCAACAATTGTAGTCTTACTAGTGTAATGAACAAAACAATTTGTCATTTCAGTTGGTGCAGCCTTGGTAACTGGTTAAATTATTGTCATTAAACTGTCACCTGTAAGAATGATGATAAATGATGTAATTAAACTGTGACATGTGTGGCCTGATTACACTGACCACACCTGTCCTGGTTTGGTCCTGGTTTAGTCCTGGTTTGGTCTTAGTTTGGTCTTGGTTTGGTCTTGGTTTGGTCCGGGTTTAGGCCTGGTTTAGGTCTGGTTTGGTCATGGTTTAGTCCTGGTTCAGTCCTGCTTTGGTCCTGGTTTAGTCCTGGTTTAGTCCTGGTTTAGTCCTGGTTTAGTCCTGGTTTGGTCCTGGTTTGGTCCTGGTTTGGTCCTGGTTTGGTCTTGGTTTAGTCCTGGTTTAGTCCTGGTTTGGTCCTGGTTTAGTCCTGGTTTGGTCCTGGTTTGGTCCTGGTTTGGTCCTGTTTTGGTCCTGGTTAAGTACTGGTTTAGTACTGGTTTGGTCCTGGTTTAGTCCTGGTTTAGTCCTGGTTTAGTCCTGGTGAGACTCTGGTTTGGTCCTGTATAAAAAATCCACTTATTCATAAATGTCAACTAATTTTTAAAAAGTTGCACTATTGCTCCAGTCTGATCTTACTGATTTGCCTGGAATGTTCTTTAGTATGGCATTAAATATTTATATCTTGAATTTATTCAATTGCAGGAGTTGTGTCCCTTAGATTTAACTTGGAAAAACATGTATTCTTCCTGTGAGTGAGGTCGCCTCTCCACTGATCTGACCCGTAACTTGTCGGGGTGGTGTTATCTGGTTGTTTCTATGAGCACAGGTTAAAAGTCATACTGTGTCTCCATGGAGATCATACTTTACCTGTAATGTTGCACGCTGGTGGCTCTGTAAAAGTTGCATAGTGTGTCTGAAGGATAACAGCACTGGTCACATTGTCATAGGCATCCTAATAAAGTCACTATTTACAATTGTTCAAGAAATTGATATGAGATGTTTTCATTCAGATTCACAAAGGTCAAAACAACCATTTGCAAAAATATCTCCACAGGGAAAAGTGTTTTCGTTTTTCTAGGATTAAACCTGATAATTATTTGACCAACTGACTCAGACTGAGGACAAAGAACAACACAGACAACACCTGAGGAGTTAAAACTCCCAGTTCTCTCCAATCTGTGTGCCTGTCGTTTGACGTGTTTTTAATCCAAATGACTATAGCTGATCTGACCGAAAGCTCCCTGTTGTATGCTCACACATCATACATTGACTCAGTTGATTAATTTAAACTCAACACATAACTTTAGACAATTCTCAACAGTTTATCTGATCTTTAATCTTTAGAGCCCAGTCTAGAGCCACATTTATTTGTATATTTCATATATGAATGCTGTCTGTTTAACTTAAACTTGAAAAATATTGTTATGGCTACTATTAGAAAATCCACAAGAATATTCATAAAACACAATTTGCTTTGGTGAATAGTGATGAATGAATTTGCAAACCTTCAGGGAATTGTTTAATTCATTATTAAATAAAACATTAACTTAGATAATTGATTATAATGGATTGAAAATGTTTGACATAAGAAATTGGAAGTTAAAGCAGAAGTTGCGTTGCCTTTGTGAGTCTTTCACTTTGACTTGAAGATTTCAATTATACCCCTAACAACCCTACAACTATTAACAGGAAATATGAGAGAATAAGTGCCACATTGTGCTTAAATGTTTCAGTAGAGAGCAGTTCACAATCGCGCCTCTGGGCAGGATAAATGTAGTGACCTGTCGGATGTAGTGTGTGCCATAGGTGCTGATAAGGCGTCTGTACTGGGCCTTGGTGTAGGAGTTGTATGAGGAGGGCAGCAGGGACACGTCCTTTTCGAAGCTCAGAGCTCAGAGGAGGAGTACTGGACACCCGGTATCTGCACACACACATACAAGGAGGGTTTTCATGCTTTTTGGGCACATTACATTGACTTAGATGTAGGTGGGGCCTAGAGGGGGTATCCTACCTGTAGTGCCTACAAGAGGAGCGGTGGATACTAAAAGTAAACTTGTCTTCTTTAGCTCTTGTTGATACGAAGTTGTATGCATCAGAGCGTGTCCCTCCCACCTCCAGGTCTCCATAGTCTTTCTGCTTCAGCCCCACCTGTCACAGAGGAGAGCGGTCATGTCAAAGACCATTTTCACTCTATACGACTCTGAGTGTCACATCTTACCTTCCAGTCACTGCTGTCTTGGTGAGTCATGGCACTGACCACTTTACTGCACACAGATCAAAAAGTTATACAAACACAGTTACAGAGTTGCCCCTTGGCTTAGCCTCTGGGTACTCCTCCCAGGGTTACTAGGGGGTTACCCCTCTGGGTTTAGGGTTACAGATGGGTTACCTCTCTCATGGTTCGGGTTAGTGCTTGGTTAAGGTTACATTTGGATTACACTAGTTTTACCTGACAGAAGACTCCACAGACAGAGGAATGACAGTAAGTAAAAGCTCGGGAATCTACTGTAGGGAGTAGTAGCTATAAATGAGGAGAACATTTTTCACATCCAAGTGTCCAAGGTGAGGGAAGTCTGGGAGTCCCTATTTAAACTGCTGCTCCTGTGACTCAGCCCTGGATGAAGCAGAAGAAGATGGATGGGGCCCCCTTGTGGATGTGGGGCCCTCTGCATTTGCTCATAATAAAGTAAAAAAAGTAAAGTAAGTTGTATGATATGCCTTATCATCACTGGTCACTACTGTATATGTATGGTCACTATGCTTGTCCGTCTTGCATTAAGTAAATACAAAAAAATTAAAAATAAATTATATCTCTCACACACACAAAACAAGGAACATTTAACATTCAAATACTTCAGTTCCAACTTTCTTTTAAGTCTGAAATCATTCCAAGTACTCCCTGACAAGTCCGCGCGTACCCTCAGCCGGTAAATGTCAAATATTCAAAATTATTCAAAATACTATGCAATTAACAAATACAAATCAACAAATACTTTTCAAAAACAACCATATGACACTATCCCAGACAGTTGTTTCTTTGTCATGGTTCAATACCACACAGGCAGAAACTGCAGTTTGAGCCATTAGCAGGGCTAATGGTGCAAACTAAAACATGTTACTGACTCATGGTGCAGAATCAGGTTCAGGCCCTTTTATAAAACACTGACCTCCAAGTGTGATGTTAATTCTAGCGGACCTGAAGCTTCGGCCATCCCTCACAGCCTGCCTCAGCCCGGTTCTGTCCAGCAGAGAGGAGGCTCCTGTTTGGGGCAGCCACTGTAGAGCTCCCCTGGTGTTGAACTCCAGCAGGCACTGCACGGCTGCACCACTGTCACAGCACATAGATCAGCATGGTGTTCATACATGGTCCTCCAAATATACAGAGCTCTACATAGGCCTGTCACCATAAATTAGTCACTTTTTAGCACTTTTGGGACTAACATTGAGACACCATATTTTTACTTCTACTTCAGTAATATTTGACGGAGTAACAGTACTCTTAAGTCACAAAAACTGACAATATAACATTATTTGAACATTGCTTCTTCAGATAGGATTTAGTTTTTTTTTCATTATTGTGGTCTAGAATATATGGAAGCCCGTTTCCGCCATGAAAAAAAAAATAAAAGCCCCACAGAAAGTCGAAATTACGAGTTTTAAACTCGTAATTATGAGTTTAAAACTCGTAATTATGAGTTTAAAACTCGTAATTATGAGTTTAAAACTCGTAATTATGAGTTTAAAACTCGTAATTACGAGTTTAAAACTCGTAATTTCGACTTTTAAAACTACTAATTATGAGTTTAAAACTCGTAATTAGGACTTTTAAAAGTATGAATTATGAGTTTATAACTCGTAATTTTGGGAATGTAACATTTACAAAAAGTGAACCTTATCAATTTTGATTAAATGAATTTGGTATTTTAATAATTTCCTCAATAAACCAGCGGGGTTGTGACCAGCTGGCACTCTGCTCAGACCAGGAAAACGAGCGCTCACAGACACAGAGCACAGCTCATGAGTGGTCAGAACAGCACTCAGGGCCCACTGATTTGTTCAAGACGCCAGAAACTTTACTGGAGCTTAATTTATTCATTTTTTAAAAGTATGTAGGTGATAAACATAACAGTCCTCCTCCTGTCTCCTCTGCTCTGTACACTCAGTTGCAGTGTGCTACAAGCTCAATTAAGACTTTAAAAGTTCTAATTACGAGTTTTAAACTCATAATTAGTAGTTTTAAAACTCATAATTACGAGTTTTAAACTCATAATTAGTAGTTTTAAAAGTCGAAATTACGAGTTTTAAACTCGTAATTACGAGTTTTAAACTCATAATTACGAGTTTTAAACTCATAATTACGAGTTTTAAACTCATAATTACGAGTTTTAAACTCATAATTACGAGTTTAAAACTCGTAATTTCGACTTTCTGTGGGGCTTTTATTTTTTTTTTCATGGCGGAAACGGGCTTCCATAAGAATAGCTACAAAAAAACATAGATTTTGTGCATTATTTAATGTTTTGCCTTTCTCATTCCACCAGTTTCAAATTAAAAACAGATTGATTCTCTCATGGCTGAGGTTGATGTCGATTGTTTAGAATCCAGAAAAATCAATGGCTGATAAAATCTGCCAATATTTTTAGGACGATATGGAGGGCTGATTTTGTTCAGTGTAGTTATGTTTTGTGACATTACCTCTTTACACTCAAGTGTTCAAATAAAGCTTTATTCTTTAGGCAGCAGGTCAGCCAAAATAAAATATCAACCTGCACTGGAGATTGTAGGTCGATAGCTGATATGTTAAAAAAATGCAAACCGATATATTGGCCAATCTCTAATCATAAATCAGATTATACATCCACACACTTAAAATTGCTCTTTACCCAAGTAGTGAGTAGTGAGTCCCTGTGGAGATATGGCTCCAACTGACAGTGGAAAACAGTGGAACATTACAAATGTTCTTTTCCATATGCCCTATAACCTTTCTTGGATTTACCCAGAGAGTTGTGTCCTCCTCCAAACCTTCAGTTAAATTAGGATGTGATTCTTCTACTGTGATCGCAATAGCAACTCAATGGACTCCACTAAACAAAACACATTTACAAGGATTAAATATAAGACAAAAGGTGAAAATGACAAGAAAACAAGAAAAACAACAATACACATATAAATACATCAAGAACTGTTTCATTTCATACTCAGTTTAAATCTGTGTGAAGTGTCACAATACTTAAATGTCAAATTTTGACAATATTTCGATACTAAGGAAAGGAATAGACTCAGTGCTCAATACCTATTCCAATACAACAATGACAATAAAAGCACAATTTCTTTAGACAATAGAATGTCATTTGCAAAATTCAATAATAGTACTTTCTTTTATATTACAATGTGGCCTTATATCTGTGTAAACCCTCAGTCATCTATACTACAGCCTATACTTCTGTGTCGTCTTATACTTGCTCTGGTACAGCTCAATATCATTCTAAAGCTATTTAGGAAAGGTTCATTTCTGTCCTGTGAATGTGACTTTTCTAATATCAATCCCTGCTCGATCCCTGCACTATGACAACCCTACTTTGAAGTACACAGGTGTATGTATGTTTGTAATGAGTGTGTGTAAGAGCAAATGAGGAATAACTGATAATTTCATCTATGTTTATTAAATGCATAGTTCCTAAGAAAAAACAAAACCACTGGACAGACTTTAAAATAACAAAGAGCAGTACCTCTTATGATCGCTGTCTAATCTTGTACTGCTGTGCTGATTAGCTAGAGTTCCTGGTGACAGAGTTGACATTGACTCAGTAGACATATGTTTAAGTTCAGTGCTTGTTGTGAGAGGTTGTGGGGAATAAGAATTTGTGGGGAACAGATCATTTCTTTCTGTTGTTTTTGCCTCGTCTTTGCCACTTTCTCCAAATTCTGCTAGTCCAAGATGTTAGATGTTAAGATGATTACCCAGTTGCCAATTTTTTTCCACTGAACTGCTAGTGCTAGCCAAGTATTCAAAATGGATGCTGCCAGCTTTGATTAGCTCTTTATAATGTGTTCTCAAACTTTTAGTGGCCAGTAGTTGTGTAGAATCCAGTGCTTATAGATGTTTCGCTGTTAGTTGTCACTTCATTTGATTCTGAGAAAGTTTGTAAATTTGCATTTTGAGATGTCATAAAATCCAAACTTCGAACTGAATGTTGTGTGTTAAAATAGTCCAGTGTACCAGGACTATCAGTGCGCCGTGTCGCTCCAGATGTATCCGGTCCATTGTTCCATTCTTCCCCAGGAAATATAGAAGCTTCCCTGCCAGTGCTTCCAGAGACGGAGGGGGAGGTGGTGGTGGGCTGTATCAGCCCAGAGTTGCGGGTTGAATTCCCTGAAAGATCTGCACTCTCAGAAAAGGGACTATGATCAGTGGTGGTGTCTGGAGAAGAGGTGAAGATGTTGGGGTGTGAGTCTGGGTTGGTGTTGGTCTCTGTGGAGCTTTTCTCGTCCTCCTGAACTGGAAAATAAAGAGGAGCAGTGGCAGGGCCAGTGTTAACACCTCTGCCATGAAATCAGACTTTCCAAAAACAGTCATGACACAGAAAAATCAAAATGTTGTTTTTCCATTAAGGATAAAGTGTAGCCAACTGACTGTCCAACCTTTTAAGGGCATTTATTTCTCACATAAAAATAAGAAACTTTTGTTTTTAGTTACAAAAATATATTCAGCAACCAGCCTTCATATGTTTAAAACATGGATTTGATGCAAACAACTCAAAACATTACAACAGGAAACCCATCTCCAGATCTTGAGCTAGTCTTGGTCAGGGACCAGAGTGCCCGGGATAAGCCAACCCAGACACGGAAACAATCATACAAACTCTAAAGTCCCGAAAGGGAACAAATCAGGAGTCTTCTTGCAGTGAAGTGTGAACACTAGCCACTGTGTCTCCTGTCCAAAACATTTTCAATCTATTATTTCATTATACAACAAGCACAGACAAGTGTGCGCCTCAGGCCTAAAGCAGCTTAGACCGGCTCTGTGCTATGCTGTGTGCAACGTATCAATTATACAATAATATGTAACCAATTAGTTGGAATCAACTTGTAATATTGTTAAAACCTCTCCAAAACAAGGCATGTGTGAGAGTGTTGTTATCACTGGTGCATTATGAAATCGAAGGGGTAAAAATAGAAATTATGATTTAGCTAAAATTAAATGTATTACATTTCTGTTTCATTATAATACCTCTCAAGCAAGTAGTTATCTGCTGGGATTTTTTTCTTAAAGAGACACATGTAAAATTGATAAGCTTTTAACCATGTTTAATTTCTTAGAAAATCTCCACTTCCCCTACCCCCTATCTCCACCTACTCCTCTATACTCACTTGTGACTATTCAGAAGATAATTCAAGCTTGTCATACATGTAAGGTAGTCATTTTTCAACAGTAAAAACAAGTAAATGGCTGTCCTTTGCTTGCTACAGTGAAATACCACTATCAGCTCTGCAGTTTTGAACAGGACGTCAGTGGATCCATTTCTATTATTAACCTGTTTTAGATCAATACAAAGAACAAACAAAAACATTATAATGTTGTCACAAAGTTGAACACAACAAACTTGATTTCGATACTAAAGAATAGACTCAAGACCGATTCCAATACCACTTTGTTTAGACAACAGAATGCAATTTTCAGCATTAGATTGTAGTAGTTTTTTATATTACCATGTGGTTTTATATCTGTGTAATCCCTCAGTCGTTCAAGGAGGTTCCATGGTGGGCTTGTACTAGGCTGGTCTTATACTTGTTTTGATAAAGCTCAAAGTCATTCAGAGCTGTTCAGAAAGGTTCATTTCTGTCTGCTGCTCAAATTTAGTGTGTATACTAGTTTTAGTATTGATCAGTATCTGATTTTCAATACTTTGCTGGCTAGACGACTACTAAGAAAATCTCTTCCATTTTGACTAAACACTGATGACGGCTCAGACTTGTGACTGTAAACATGTGCATCTCATAAACCACTAGAGGAGAGGAGAAGTTCCTCACCATTGTAGAAGAGCTGGAAAGCATTTGAGGAATGCCCTGCTCCGGTCCAAGTGAGATTGGCTTTGTTTTGGTCACATCCAGAAAGCAGGGCAGTGTCCCCCACAGCCAGTGTCCACTCCTTTGTGCCCCAAACGCACAACAGGGACATGTTTGACGCCCTCTCCAGCCACACTAACTTTAGCAGTACAGTATGACGTGCTGGGATCTCCAAAGTCTGAGTGCAAACCACAAGTGTCCTCTTGGTTTGGTCTGTCCCCTGCTTTGGATTGAAAGTCAAACGTCCCATAGGCATCTGGGACAAGTCCATGTGTCCACTGCATATGTCAGAGAGTAGGACCAGTGATGTATCTGCAAAAGAGAGTTATAATGGCAAAAATATCAAGATGTATTAATAGAACTTGTTTAAAAGCTACAGGTCCACAGTAACACAATTAATCTGCAGTTTTAAATTTAATTTTGCACATTAATATTGTGAGGTTCAAAATGAAAATGTATCTTAAAAATATAAACTTTAAGTCATATGGCTACGTCGGAATATTGTTTTTTAACTTTATAAGAAGACTACAGAATAAATGGTATAAAATAAACAACAATTTTTAAATAATTTTACAAGATTCATTGAAAGATTGTATATTTATGACCCCTTGTCTTTTTCCTCTCTAAAATTAGATTAGAGTTAATGCTTTTTTTCTGAAGTCATTTTTGTTAGAAATCAGGTGTCATATTTACCCAAACATGGAAAACTCTGATGTAGCCCATCAGGATATGACTACTATTTTGATTTATAATGCAATGGCTATAGTTTAATGCACAATTTTAGGCCTATTGTGTTTTCTCTCTAAAATTAGATAAGAGTAGTGCCAGTTTTTGTTTTTATTTATTTTATCTTAGGCCTAGTAGTAGGTCAACGTCATATTCCCCAAAAAGCAAACACTTGATGTAGTCAGAATTTAGATTTACAGTGTAGTGGCTATAGTTTAAGGCACAATTTAACTTCTTAAACCCTTCAATTATATAATTATATTTCTGTCTTATTCAGTAACTTACCTGTGAGGAGGAGAAGCAGCAGTAGACAGTCTTTGAGCTGCACCATGTCCAGTCCTGAGACATTTCAGACACAAACACGGACAAACACTATCAAATCCGCACAGAGGTCACACGGCAGTCTCTCGGTTCACCTGCAGACTGTGGACGGTCCTGGCAGCTCACAAACTCTCTCCTCGCTCTGTCACATCACTTCCTCGGGGAAGACTCTGGAGCAGTGAAGAGCCCAAATTAGATGCACGTGTTTGCCCCCAGTGTCTGCTCCAGCCCCCTGACAGAAGATGTTTGTGTTTGACTTTGTATAATGTAGTGAATAAGAGTCAGAGTTGATGAGGGGCAGATATTATAAGCTTTTGCTTCCTTCTGTGCCCTTTCATTCACTTAACAAAATTGTACAAAAGCAGTAATACTGTATGCAGTTATGCGGATTGTTTTGTTTTAATGAATGAAATAAAATATTAAATTGAAAAAAATTGAATTGAGAAGAGGGCTGGAGGCTTGAGGAGCAGAGGACAGTGATATAGAGCCTCCGGGGCCCAGTTAAAAGTCTCTCCAGAGAAGAGAGGAGGAATAACACCACCCAGGTCAGTTTGAATGACTGTTAAATCCACACGGTGGAAGTGAATACATAAGGTAGACATGACGGCTACTTAGAGCCAGAGCCTCCAAATGTAGCCTGTCCATCTCCCAGAATCAGAGCAGAGCAAGTCAATGAGCTACACAAGTGAGCTTAATGTCTTTATTTAGGCTATTGTGTGTCTTTAGTTTTTGTTATAGACTACTATTGATATTTTTGTTTATGATTAAAATAGGAAACATGGGTAGAAAAGCAACTTGGAGACACAAGCATCAGCCCAAAAAGTCCTCCTCTTTAAGTCACAAGTGAGTGAGCAAGTAAGAAAGAAACATTATTTTTGAAGAGAAACTTAAAGTTGCCTGGAGTTACTAGGACATGAAAAATGAAGCCTAATGAACCAATGAGGTCTCACAGACAGTTACAGCACAAATAAGCCTAAAAATACTGCCATCTACTGGGGATTTTAAGGTATTACAAAGAATGTTTATTTTAAGGTTTTCTACCAGTGTGTACATGAACCTTTATCAAGTATATCAGTAACAAGGACATTAATAAAATGTATTATGCTGACATGAGCATTTACAAACCGAGGCCTTGGCCACGTGACTTCCCTGTCACATTTATTTTGAGATTTTGAACATTTGGAACGCTTACTTTAGCTGGAGCCGCACTTTGAAGCTTTGCTTCATTTTGTCCATCACTACCTAAATCTAAGTTTGTGCTGCCTTCAGTGGCCACTGGAATTTCCAATCACGAAACACCTGGCTGCAGGGGTGAAGTTTAAAGGCCGTGTCCCAATTCGCCAAATGCACCTTTTGAAGGTCCCCTTCGAAGTACTCCTCAAACTATAGTTTGAAGGTTCCGGATGAGAATGGCCGTGTCCCAATTCGCCAAAATGGCCTTAGAATCACCATTCGAAGTGTGCGTCGAAGGGCAGTTACGTAATTTCCGGCGCGACAAGGGCTGTCCCATTTCAACCCACCCTACTGAATGCGCCCACAAACCTGCCCTCCCCTTTCCACCATTTCTATACCCGAAGCGTGCATCTGCGCAGAAGGATAGAAGAGAGTCCTGAGACGTGCACAAAATCTTCATGTGTTCCTGTACATTCCATAGGTCTGCACATTTACCTTAGTGTTAGTAAGTCAAGATACTAGCTTGATGTAGCGCTGCACTGCTAGAAAATACTTTACAATAATAAGATGAAAAGAACTGGCGCGGCATAGAAGGGAAACAGCGCCCTCTACTGTTATTAAAGTGGTGTAGCCACTGGCCAAAATATCGAATCGTTAAACTGCAATATCCCACTTTATGTACAACTAATCAGTGTTCTCTGGTTTATAGACTATGAATGTAAAAATTATATTGTTACCTCTGTCTCTGTTATTACGTTTTCACAAGGTATATTTTGTTAAAGTTATGAAGTAGCTACAATTGAGTAAAAAAATCACCTCGAACGTTATATTTGCCTATTGATATTCAATCTAAACAAAAAGAAACGGCTGCGATGACGACATCTTGACTTTTCTTCTATAAAATGATAAATCATTAAAAATAACGTACGTAATGTACGTTCAAAAACAGTGGTGGAAGTGCGGCCTGTGGTTTAGGCCTTTCCCACTTCAGCAAGATGGCAGCTACACTGAGGAGGACACTCTTGACCAGAAGCTTGAAACCACACTTTGAGGAGTACCTCGAAGGGTCCCTTCAAAAGGTGCATTTGGCGAATTGAGACACGGCCCCCGTGTCCTCCTCAGTGTAGCCGCCATCTTGCTGAAGTGGGACAGGCCTAAACCAGGGACCGCACTTCCACCGCTGTTTTTGAACGTACAATACGTACATTACGTACGTTATTTTCCATCCATCCATTTTCTTCCGCTTATCCGGATCCGGGTCGCAGGGGCAGCAGTCTAAGCAGGGACTCCCAAACTTCCCTCACCCCAGACACGTCCTCCAGCTCCTCCGGTGGGACCCCAAGGCGTTCCCAGGCCAGCCGAGAGACATAGTCCCTCCAGCGTGTCCTGGGTCTTCCCCGGGACCTCCTCCCGGTGGGACATGCCCAGAACACCTCCCTAGGGAGGCGTCCAGGAGGCATCCTGAGCAGATGCCCGAGCCACCTCAGCTGGCTCCTCTCAACGTGTAGGAGCAGCGGCTCTACTCCGAGCTCCTCCCGTGTGACTGAGTTCCTCACCCTATCCCTAAGGGTGCGCCCAGCCACTCTGCGGAGGAAGCCCATTTCGGCCGCTTGTATCCGCGATCTTGTCCTTTCGGTCATTACCCAGAGCTCATGACCATAGGTGAGGGTAGGAACGTAGATTGACCGGTAAATCGAGAGCTTCGCCTTCCGGCTCAGCTCCTTCTTCACCACAACGGACCAATACAGCGACCGCATCACTGCAGATGTTGCACCGATCCGCCTGTCAATCTCCCACTCCATCCTTCCCTCACTCGTGAACAAAACCCCGAGATACTTGAACTCCTCCACTTGGGGCAGAGACTCACCACCCACCCGGAGAGAGCAAACCACCTTTTTTCGGTCGAGAACCATGGCCTCGGATTTGGAGGAGCTGATTCTCATCCCAGCCGCTTCACACTCGGCTGCAAACTGCCCCAGTGCCTGCTGCAGGTCCTGGGTCGATGGAGCCATCAGGACAACATCATCCACAATCAGCAGAGATGAAATCCTGTGGTTCCCGAACCAGACCCCCTCCGGCCCCTGGCTGTGCCTAGAAATTCTGTCCATAAATATAATGAACAGAACCGGTGACAAAGGGCAGCCCTGGCGGAATCCAACATGCACCGGGAACAGGTCTGACTTACTGCTGGCAATGCGAACACAGCTCCTGCTCCGGTCATACAGGGACCGGACAGCCCTTAGCAAAGGGCCCCGGACCCCATACTCCCGGAGCACCCCCCAAAGGACACCACGAGGGACACGGTCGAATGCCTTCTCCAAATCCACAAAACACATGTGGACTGGTTGGGCATACTCCCATGAGCCCTCGAGGACCCGATGGAGAGCATAAAGCTGGTCCAGTGTTCCATGACCGGGACGAAAACCACACTGCTCCTCCTGAATCCGAGGTTCGACTATCCCCTCCCTGAACCGCCACCTTAACGTGCGTGGTGGAGGGGTTTGAGTGCCCGAATGATCCTGGGAGCTATGTTGTCGGGGGCTTCATGCCCCTGGTAGGGTCACCCATGGCAAACAGGTCCAGGGGGACGGGTCAGATGAAGAGTGGTTCAGAAGGCCCTTATGAAGAGTGTAAAAACAAGGTAAGCTACGTCGCCCGAACCGGCGTTAACGGGGCCCCACCCTGGAGCCAGGCCTAGGGTGGGTGCTCGACAGCGAGCGCATGGTGGCCAGGCCTTTCCCCATGGGGCCGTGCATTATTGCATTATTGCAATGAGAATAATGTAAGAATGTTTGTTTCTATTGTGTCAAAGACCAAGAGACTGAAACATAAAGTCAGAAGGTTTAATGAGTTCCACACAGGTAATGTGAACAATGAAGCAACGGACTCTCCAGAAAGGACAGAAGAGAGTCCTGAGACGTGCACAAAATCTTCATGAGTTCCGGTACATTCCATAGGTCTGCGCCCCCTGGTGGGCACGTGTCATTTACCTTAGTGTTAGTAAGTCAAGATACTAGTTTGATGTAGCACTGGACTGATATAAAATACCTTGTGATAAGATGAAAAGAACTGGCACGGCATAGAAGGGAAACAGTGCCCTCTACTGTTATTAAAGTGGTGTAGCCACTGACCAAAATACCGAGTCGTTAAACTGCAATATCCCACTTTATGTACAACTAATCAGTGTTCATGTAAAAATGATATTGTTACCTCTGTCTCTGTTATTACGTTTTCACAAGGTATATTTTGTTAAAGTTATGAAGTAGCTACAGTTGAGAAAAAAATCACCTTGAACGTTATATTTGCCTATTGATATTCCATCTAAACAGAAAGAAATGGCTGTGACGACGACATTTTGACTTTTCTTCTATTAAATAATAAATAATTAAAAATAACGTACGTAATGTACGTATCGTACGCTCAAAGACAGAGGTGGAAGTGCGGCCTGTGGTGTGGGCCTGTCCCACTTCAGCAAGATGGCGGCTACACTGAGGAGGACACATTCTCGTCCGGAAGCTTCAAACTACACTTTGAGGAGTACTTCGAAGGGGACCTTCAAAAGGTGCATTTGGCGAATTGGGACATGGCCTTCGGTTACGCCCGACCTCCATGGAAACGGAGGAAAGTGCAGGGCAGGTTTGTCGGGCGCATTCAGTCGGGTGCATTGAAATGGGACAGCCCTTGTTGCGCCGGAAATTACGTAACTGCCCTTCGACGCACACTTGGAATGGTGATTCTAAGGCCATTTTGGCGAATTGGGACACTGCCCAGTTTAGCAGCTTTATTTAAAATGTGGTCTTTAGCCCCACTTTAAATGCTTATGACCCTCACCTTTTTTCAAGTTTAAATGTAGTTGGCACCATGTCTACGCTGTTGCCATGTGAACATTTTAAAGTGAAAAAATCTTTGTGACTGTTATAGCGGTGTCTCCCAAGTCCTCCAAATATAGCCTCAAGTCTGACTTTTAAATCCACACACTAGTATACATAAAAGTGACATTTTGAAGCTTCTGACCACGTTCTATCTTCAGGTACTTAATGCTGTGTATAAGTCTGCATATTTAGCCTGTTCCCCCTCCAAACACCTTCATGCTTCTTACAAGCCCTTCTCCGAAAAGAATAGTGAGTGACATTAAACTGACTTTGTTAATTGGCACAGCGACAGTAGCATTAGCAGACTTGATAACTGGTTTCAAATTATAAGGGGGATGTATGATGTCAAGTTGCCCAAAAGGATAACAAAAAAACAAAAAACACATTTACATTAGTAATTTTATTTTTATGAATAAACAATCTGCATTTTAGAGCACATGAAGAGGTCCACACACAGCGGTTTGATTTTGATTATAGACGGCACACATCACTACATAAATCATTAGCAAGAGTCAAAGCAACAAAAAACAAATGTAGTAGCGTGAGAGACACAGGGACATTTAGGTCTCAAAGAGGATATTTTGTTGGATAAACAACTGAAACCTTCCTTACATAAAAAAACCCTCTAAAACATTATTATTATTTTTTTTTTTTTATTCATTTCATCTAATAGATCACCATAAACTTTCTCAGAATGTTTTATTTGAGCTGGTCAAATTCTAAAGGTGCACTATGTAGCTTTTCTGATGGAGTGTCCACCATTTTCCTTTCTCCATGGAGATGTTTTTACTTTTCCTGGAATATTGTGGAATTATGTCTGTGGAGAAAAGGAGGTGACATGACCAGGAGAAGTTACAGGTCATATCTGTGAAGAGGTGAGCCTGGTCACAGTGAGAATGCATCAAGAGATTTGAGCAGTAAAAACACCTGTAACTGAATAAATGAGGACCCTCTATATGAAAAGTTACATAGTTTTATCCCAACCAAACATTAAACATTTTATTGCAGTGTGATCCTTGTTTATTTGTGTGGAGTGGGTTTGTACTCATTGCAGCGTGACCCGGTCAGATGCTGGTTGCAGGTTAGCGTGTAGCGCACCTCTACCCCTCCCCTCTTGGCGTAGCAGGTGAAGGTGTGGGTGCCCTGGATGGGATCGCGCTTGCAGGAGCCCAAGCGGTCATCCCTCCCCCAGTCCTCATCCCACACCTCGATCTTCAGGACAGCGTCAGTGTCCACCTGCACAACACAAGCTTCTATTAACAAGTGCTTTGAAATGTTAAGGGGGCTGCACCAATTTTTTCAGGTAATAAAGTAAAAATTGTCTTGCCTCAGTAAAGGCATAATATCTTTAGGTGAAAATGAGATTGTACTGTTTGCATCTAGGCCTAATTTAAAACAAAAAAAGTTTTTATTATAAAGTGCACTGTTAGCATTTCCATGACAGCAAAATTTTGCTCTGGCCTCTGAAAGCTGTGAAAAGCACTCATGAATAATTAGGATGGTATGAATGTGTGAAGCACAGTGTCCACGCAAGATCATATCAAATATGTATTAGAGCTGGCCCGCCAGCCGGCCGCTGTGCCAGTATAGTGCATGCACTTCTAATACTACGAATCCCAGAACACTTTGCAAAGGTGTTGGCGCCGGCCCCCACCACTTTTGTTGACACTCATTAGCATCTGCTACCTGTCACCTCACTCAAATTTAACCCACCCCTTCTGAAAAATATGCAGATGTTAAAATTTTTCAAGAAATGTTTTGTTTGGCCCACTACTTAGTCACAGTTTGTAATTTTGGCCCTCTGTGAATTTGAGTTTGACACCCCTGGGTTGAGGGGAAAACGAGCAGTACAAAGGAATACCATGTATTTCAGAACATGGAGATCTAAACTACAGGATTACCAAAATATGTCAATAAACAACAAAATTTCAATTTCAATTTTTACAAGAACATTATTTTACCTAATGATGTCATATTTTATAACTATGCCAACTCAAATTTCAATTTAATTGTAATATATTAAGCTGCCTCTATACATGAAGACCTTTGATATTACAATATCCCAATGTTACAGATAGGGTTTCCTCCCTAGTACATATACATAAGTGTAGAGATACTCACCCTGCCCAGATCGTAGCGTGCATTCCATCTTGGGTCATTGGACTTGATGACTCGGGTCCGGCGGTGGTGCGGTCCATACCACATCTTGACATAACTAGAACAAGAGAAAGGTGCATGAACTAACAGTGTTTGTTATGAGCTCTTTGAGTTTGTCTTACCTCTCAGTTTTACCCAATATGTCTCCCTTAAGTCTCCAGGCCCGGACTATAGTCACCGTGAGCAGACCACTCCACGCCCTTTTGGGACAACAGTTCACTCCACACGGTTTCTCGTCTTTTTTACTGATGCCGTTTTCCTTTAAACAGAAGTCAATATAGATTTTTTTTATTGATGAATATATCTCTTTCAGGGTGTGTGCTGTAAAAATGTTTGTTACTTTATGTTAAAGAAGGTTTCTGGGTATACAAAAGAGCAGCAAACAGAGTATACACACTACGCAAGGTTACATGTACATTCAGCAGGTCAATATTTCTCTCTCTCTGTTGTAAGCGGAGGTTCAAAGTCATGATTTCTATTGTTCTGATTTGTCTGATAATTTGTATCTAAAGACCAATTGCCAGCGCATCCTTTTTCAGCCTGCAATTTGTAATTGCCTTTTTTTCCAACAAGTATGTATCTTAAATGGATTTACATCAGATTTACTTAGACCTTCTGGGGGTATACTAAGAAATAAAGTGAAAAAAGAAAGACTAAATCGAACACTGAATACATTAATCAATCACATTTTCCCCAGTCAGTTATACTTGGACATGACTAGAATATATGAACCTGATCTGCCGTGACTGATCCACACTCTCTCCAGCAGACACACTGAAAAACCACAATCTTTGATTTGTTTATCAGTCCAATAAAAAATGGACCAGGCTCTTCCAACAGAAATCTCTCCAGGTGAGTGAATTCGAAGTATAGCTTTGGGATTTCCAGTGCTCCGACCAGAGCTCCAGAGGATTTCAATTGGCAAATCTTTATCCCATTGATATTTCACATGATGTGCCTCATTATCCATTTTAAAGCAATGTACATTTTGCCAACAATATTTTTATTACAGACTTTTTTATAAATACCTGCTATTATTTAAGTACCTAGAGATGACAATATATGAAACAGTCACGTTTGCTGAATCCAAATTTTCTATCCAATCCATTGTCTTTTTATATGCTTATTGCCTTTTCTGATTTGTAGTGTTTTTGTATATTTTTTCTGTGTCTGTAGCACTCTGAGATTTCTTTGAAATGTAAAGTGCAATACAAATAAAATGTATTATTATTATTATTATTATTATTATTATTATTATTATTATTATTATTATTATTATCCATCTGCCCATTGGAAATAGCACTAATGAATGTTGTAATGACAATGGCAACCACAGATTACCTGTACAAACACAAAAGGTCTCATGGTGCAAAACTACTTTGGCACAGTCCACACTGATTGGATTGGTGGTGAAGTCACAAAGAATTCCTTGCCTTTCAATTGAACCTCACAGACTCATTCAGACTCCTCACACCTAAGTATTAACTGGGCTGCATTGTGGTAATGTCTTGATATGTGGTTTCGTGGATTTCCACACAAACCTACATATACATTTATCCCAATCTCTGAATTGTGTCTGTGGAATCTCCACAGATAATGCCTTGAATAAGTACAGTAATTTAGGTAGAATTACCATTGTAATTGACTTTATCCTGTCACGATGTATAGGGGAAGCAAAGCACAACTGTTCATACACTCACTTTGTAATATTTCCATAGTTTATATTAAAAAGAGATTAAAGGTCTTTTGGTATTTTTGGTAACACCCCAGGATATTCAGTCTGTGACAATTTCCAGTAAAAATCATAATCTCTAATTAATTCCAGACTAGGAGTAAAACTGAACAAGAGGGTGCGGGTTTTATTGACATTAAGACCAAAATATATTAAGAGCACTGTTCCCTCCAAGCTGCGCACGTGCGCAATTGCGCACTGCTGACACGGTCTCCGCGCACAGAAAATCTGTGCTGCGCACAAAAAAATCGAACCAGAATTGAAAATAAAATAAACACACAACAATTCATTCTGCGCTATTTTTCAGTGTGAGTCAGTGAGTGTGACGAGCTGCTCCAGACAATTATGTGATTCACATACGTATTTGCGCAGCTTATCCACATCATTGACAGGCGTCCTCCTGTGGCGCTATCAGTGTTTTAGCCGATGTGGACGACGTGGAGTGAGAACTCGCTAATGATGCTAACCCCTGTTTAACCCCTTAACGTTCCGACGGCCCGCCCTCGGGCGCACTGTTACGAACTGTTTTGTAGCAGTTTTGCGTTTTAAACATGACGAAACGGACAAAACAAAGGAAGTACGCGACCGAGGACACTGTGGATGTTTGTACAAGTTAAACTAGAGCAGTGGTTCTTAACCTTGTTGGAGGTACTGAACCCCACCAGTTTCATATGCACATTCACTGAACCCTTGTTTATTGAAAAATAAAATATTATTTTTTTCAAATTCAAGACATGTTTGTTTTACTGGTGCACAAAATGAACCGTGCATTAACATCACTGTGTTCAAAGAATAAAACCAGTACAATGCATAAACTCACAACAAATTACATACATACCTTTTCACAAAGACATTACCTTGTTTAATTCTACCACACTGAAATAATTTTAAGTTTTAACCTTATGTATTCCAATAATGAACTTATTGTATTTATGCTATTTATTATTTTTAACATTTTAACACACAGCCATCACCTAATTTTCATCAGGCTAGAATAATAATGAATATTTACTGCAAATCAGTGACTTCTGCTGTTGCCTTTGAGAGCTCAGAAACGCGTGGCTTCACCTTGGCAAGTGCCACTCTCATGTCATTTTCACAGCAAAGTCTGTTCCTTTTCTTCGTTTTTATGTCGTTTCATGTTTTTATGCTGTTCGAACGGCTGATTTAAGTTGGGCGGGTACTTCTATAGGCACATCAAAGGTGCATTTGTTGAATTGGGACACGGCCAGAATCTGGAGATGCTCTCAGTCCGCGAATCATATGAGAGTCTTGATCTCTGCCAAACCCCTGAGACTGACCCACCGAACCTATAAGGTTCGATCGAACCCAGGTTAAGAACCACTGAACTAGAGGCATCTCGGACCAGGGCGGTTCATGGAACCGAGTGAAGATCTCATGGTGGACAAATGAGAGGAGGACCTTATGATTTGATGGACTGGATGCTGTTCCTGATCGGTAAGCGTGGTTTATTCTGCTATTGACTTAATTGTGGGTCAAATATATCATATGTAATCATTAGCGTTAGCTAATGCCAATCTGCGCTCCCGCTCCGACCACCAATCATTCACGCACACACCACTTGGGTGAAGTGTCTTGCCTAAGGACACAATGACAGAAGTTGGTCCGAGCGGGACTCGATCCTCCAACCTCTGTCACAGAATGACTGTCATGTACAGTGTATTATTAGTTTCCAGTGTGTGTTGTTTACATTTTGAAGTGTGTGTTTGTTCACTGTTTGCAGTGTGTGGTTTGTAAATATATATTTATTTTGACCCAAACCACTTGTTTTGAATATATTTTATATACAAATATACATTATATATTGTGTTTTGATATGTTACGTAAATGTACAGTAATAGAGCAGCTGTGCAGATACAGATTCCTCTCAGTGTGTATTGGTCATTGACTGTCACTAGTTCATGAGTTGTTAAAATCAAATGATCGTGTCATATACTGAAAAAAGAGTTACCGGACTGTCTCCCAGACACAGTAGGACAATCTCACTCAGTCACAGCAAAAGCTTCACACAATGACTTATACTCATAATACAAGTCAGAGCTTTATCATAAAAATGTTAAGTGTGTTTTCAACATTGGAGTTTACAGTTGTCTTGGTTTGGTTGGAAGCTCATGTTTTTCCATAGTTAAAATGAAATATTTATACTTCCAATAGCATTAACATACGACACAGGTCATGAGCAAGATTTTTGTCATTTTCATTGTATAAGTGGCTAAAGCACTTAATTAAAAGTCTTATAACAGAAATGTAAATGCGGTAATTTGATTCTTTTAATAAACCATTTAACTTGGATGGATGCGATGCAGCATGACCACAGTGCGCACGTCTGATGTCGCTCACAGTGGTCCATGGGACGCTCAGGGAGTTTGTGTGTTTGCTCAGACTCGTGAAAATTTAGAGGGAACATTGATTAAGAGTATTCATAAGTTTAGGTATAATATAACCTGGATTTTGGAGTGTTACCAACACATCATATATCATAAGGAAGTGTATATTCTGCAGTCCCTTTAACTACTTTAATCATCTGGGCTAAGGGCTCAATAAACAGATTTAACATAAATGGATTAAGAGGGCATACTAGTTACTAGTGTTAGACAAGCCACAATTAATTTTAATCATTGCAGTTGGTGATGAATATAATGATCTTATGTACTGTATAAATTGACCTGAGAAGCTAAAGTGGCCTGTTGCTTGACAAAGAAACTGCAAACTAACCAAATCAAAAGCCTTGCACAAGAGTTTGCCTTTGTTATGATATTAATGGTTTGATGTATATTGTTGTGTGTTTGAAGGTCTTTCATAAAGCCTGTTTGGTCTGTATGAGAAACAACCTGGTCTCTTCCAATCTCCTGGCAAGAGTTGGTGCAACAAGCTTATAATCAATGTTAAGAATACTAATAAGATTTACAATCCAATTTGTTTTGCCCCCTTTATGAATAACACATATAAAGACCACCCTCCACGAGCAGCAGTATCCCATAGTATGGTCTCCATGCATGCCTCTTACTCTTCGTTGTATCTAACTTCATCAGTAAATTAAAATCTCCTGTGCATATCAAATGTATATATGATATATAGATACATTTGTAACACTGAAATGTTTTCCAATATCTTTTCTGTATCTGTTACATGTAATCTTGTGCCCTCAAACAAACAAAAAATGCCAAAAAAAACAAAAAAAACAAAAACACTGCTCATAAAAATAAACAAGATTTCCAGCCTTGTATAGGTTGATTATTTGGTTATTTAGTGCAGATACAGAGACATGCAGTCTACTTTTCTCCACCCACTTTTCTGATTGACTGGTGGATTTAGTAATAGAGGAATTAGATAACATTTGTACTACATGGCCTGAAAAAGTATAGAAGACATAACTAAGACCATTTTGTTTCTATCAACTCCTACCTTCAGGTAGTCTACAATGGCGGCGTTCACATGTGGTCTCTTCTTTAAGTCTGGCACCAGGTCGGACATGAGTCGGAGCGAGTACTGCACTATGTCGGGGTGGTCTTTGAGCGACTGTAGCCACGCGTTGTACCTCTGCGAGTTGTTGAAGAGCAGAGAGAAGTCTCCATCCCAGCTCGTGCCCCCCACCACCTCTGTGTGGTGCAGGTGCAGGTCTGTGCTGAACGAGGTGGCCACATCCTTGTTCAGAAGCAGGGTCTTGCAGCTGTTGTAGTGTGCATTCCCAGATACCGGTACATTGTACTTTCCCAGGCCCAGGTTTATGCCGAGAGAGAGACAGCTATGTGCCTGTGCAGACCAGAGTGAGGTTTACTGTTATGGTAATGTGCTTTAATCATGCCTAACAGGACAGCACAATAAGGAACTGCGCCCTCTGCTGGCAGTGGTGTCAAACATGTTACAGATAGTGTTTATATTTCATTAGCATTGTCAGTTTGCTTTTCCAGTGTTAACGTGACATATTATGCATGGTTGACATCTAAAGAACTTGTACTTAAGGATGTTGGTTCATTAAGCCCTCGTAATGGAAATTCATTGTTTGCTATTGACCCATCAGCCACTGACGTGAACGATGTCTGTGCTTTTTTCCTCATCTGGATATGACAGAAGTTTGATTTGCTTCTTCCACTGCTGTGTTTATAGTGCCTCACATCTCATCAAGCTGGCGTGAGCACGGTTAGGTCAGGACTAACTGAGATGGAGGGTTTTACCGAATGATGCATGTTTTGCATATTGGGGAGGAAACTCACCCAAACATGGAGAGAAACTCTGCGCAGAAAATGCTGGGCAGTCCAGAAGTCGAACCCAGAACTTTCTTGTAAAATATGTTCTGTAGCCATTTAGCCACTGCACTGTAGCTGCAGTTTTCAAAGTCAGTGGTCAAAATGAAAAAAATTATAACATAATGATGTGTCATAGATTATAACTACAGCAGACAAAGCATAATATGTTAAAGCAGCAGACAAAGCATTGATGGCATAATAAAGTTAAAGTGCCCTGTCGTCTGAGCTCTCCACTGCACTCACACAGTGACTAATGGGAATCATGATTGGTTCATGGTTTATGATTTGTCTAAGGCTTTATTTTGTTAACATTTGAGTGTAGAGATGTATTGATACATCAACTCATGAGCTGCAGAATCATAATCGAATTGAATCGTGAAACACCCATAGGTTCCCATCCCTAATTGCTCTGTTACTTTAACAGAATGTAAAAGCACCTTAGAAGAGGAAAAGCCGTTGAGGGAGGACAAACAGGTTCGCACAGCCGTCACACGTCGGAATCGTCCACCCAAATATGCCTGTAAAAATAAAGACTATGAAGTATTATAGACTGACCAATGAAACTGTGAGAAGCACCTCTTCAACATTGTTATGGTAATAGCTCTAAGTAGTAGGCAATTGGAATAAAAACTCCCAGTTCTCTCTTCCAAAATTTGTGCGGGTCTTTTGACATGTTTTTAATCCAAATGACTGTAGCTGATGTGGAAGAGAGAGTGTGGATCTCTAGACCACTGGCCTGCTCCTACCCCATGCAGCTTAACCTTCAGAACCGACCTTCTGAAGGCATCAGCACAACAGCACGGGCCCACTTCAACTAGAAACATCCTGCCCCCTCTTGTATGCCCCTAACAAATCCTACAACTATTAACAGGAAATATGAGAGAATAAGTGCCACATTGTGCTTAAATGTTTCAGTAGAGAGCAGTTCACAATCGCGCCTCTGGGCAGGAAAAATGTAGTGACCTGTCGGATGTAGTGTGTGCCATAGGTGCTGATAAGGCGTCTGTACTGGGCCTTGGTGAAGGAGTTGTATGAGGAGGGCAGCAGGGACACGTCCTTTCGAAACTCTGAGCTCAGAGGAGGAGTACTGGACACCCGGTATCTGCACACACACATACAAGGAGGGTTTTCATGCTTTTTGGGCACATTACATTGACTTAGATGTAGGTGGGGCCTAGAGGGGGTATCCTACCTGTAGTGCCTACAAGAGGAGCTGTGGATACTAAAAGTAAAATTGTCTTCTTTAGCTCTTGCTGATGAAAAGTTGTATGCATCAGAGCGTGTCCCTCCCACCTCCAAGCCTCCATAGTCTTCCAAATTCAGCCCCACCTGTCACAGAGGAGAGCGGTCATGTCAAAGACCATTTTCACTCTATACAACTCTCAGTCTCCACATCTTACCTTCCAGTCACTGCTGTCTTGGTAAGTCATGGCACTGACCACTTTACTGCACACAGATCAAAAAGTTAAATGAACACAGTTACAGAGTTACCCCTTGGCTTAGCCTCTGGGTACTCCTCCTGGGTTTTGGGTTACTAGGGGTTACCCCTCTGGGTTAGGGTTACAGATGGGTTACCCCTCTCATGGTTCGGCTTACTAGTGGGTTACCTTGAGAGCCTTGAAAGGCGCCTAACAAATAAAATGTATTATTATTATTGCCTCTCTCGAGATTAGAGTTACTGGCAGCATACCTCTCTCAGGGTTAAGGTCCCAGAAATAGAGTTACTGGTTCGGGTTAGTGCTTGGGTAAGGTTACATTAAAATTACACTTGTCTTACCTGACTGAAGACTCCACAATCTGCTTGATAGAGGATTGGCACTGAGTAAAAGCTCTTAAATCTACTGCAGCGAGTGGCAGCTGTAAATGAGGAGAACATTTTTAACATCTAAGTGACCTTGGTGAGGGAAGTCTGGGTGTCCCTGCTTAGACTGCAGACCCTGCGACTTGACCCCGGATAAAACAGAAGAAGATGGATGGGGCCCACTTGTGGATGTGGGGTCCTCTGCATTTGGTCAGTTGTTTATAGAAACGTGTGATTGTATGATAGGGCTGTTGTCCTTTTAGACGGCCAATGGTCATAGTCAACTGAAATGTTTAGTTATGTGATTACAAGTATATATAGACTACAGCCGAAAGGAGGAAGCATGGAGTAGTGGGTTAGCTGGAGTTTTGGGAGTGACTGCACAGTGTAATCTGCCTTTTCACTTTATGAAGACGTTGTTTAATAGTTTTTTTCTACATATATATTTGTATTTGCACAATATCCTGATCATTCCAATGTCAGTCTATTGATGCACGGAGCATGTCGTCAGTTGACTAAGAATTTCTTTAGTGTTCTTCAGCTCTAATGCCTATTTTAAACAAACAGTAAAAGGGACTTTTCTTATTGACCTGTAGTACATTGTAGTGTTGTCACAATACTAAAATTTCGAACTCTGTTTCGATACTAAGGAGTTGACTCAATACAGATTCCGATAGTCTTTCTTTAGACAACAGAATGTGATCTTCAACATTAAATCATAGTGCGTTCTTTTATATTACCATGTGACCTTATATCTGTGTAAAGTGCCCTCAGTCGTCCAGGCAAGTTCCATACTGGCCCATGGGTATATTCTAGTCCATGTGGTCTTATACTTATTCTGATCCAGCTCAAGATCATTCTAATGCTGTTCAGGAAACATTTCCATCCTGTGACAGACTTTTATAGTATCATTACTTGTCAATATTATCACTGTCTAGTTTTAGTATTGATTAGTACCTGATTTGTGATACTTTTAAGAACCATAATTTACTGTACACTAGTGACTAGTCCTTCAACCTTGCTATAGTGAGTTATTCACCATTTTAGCAATTTTTTATTTTTTTAATTTGGTCTATAGAATGTTATGGTGTCATATCTGAAACTATTTGTTTAATGAGTTGTGGTTGCTTCTCTCACCTTCTGCAGTTGGTTTTCCTGGAGAGGGTTTTCGATCAGTTTACAGGTGCCATTTGGGGTCATGTAGGTGGTGACATCGATCATGTAAGCCCCTTTCCTCTTCAGGGTGACGATGTCGTAGCCCTCACCCATCAGGTTGTGTCCCGGGACAAAGGGGGCGTTCTTGCACACTTCATCTGTGCCGATGTGGTTACAGCAGTGAGCCAGAGACAGCAGCCCCGTGAGGAGGGAGAGAGACAGGGGGACAAACGCCATGGCCTGGGATGCACATGCACACAAACACGCATACGTCTACAGAAAAGTTTTTTGTATGTGTACAAATGTGTGTTCTCTTGCAGCCTCCTGGTGCATGCACTCACCTGTGGTCCTGTAGAGCAGGCTGCTGGGCAGAGGGTTAGGAGCCAGAGGGTTAGGAGCCACAGGGTTAGGAGCCAGAGGTACTGCAGGAGAGCAGGGAAGTAAGAGTGTTTTTATACCAAGGGACAGAACATCAAAAATTCAAGGAGAAGTACTTCTCAAAAAATTTCACTTTCAATTTTAAACTGGAGAGACCGGTTTCTGTGTGAACAGACTGGCAGAACAACTTTTACCTTCTGCAAAAAGGGTGGAGTTGGGTGTATGGTTTTTAGAGATCATTTAGTTAATCACAGGTTGTCATTTGGGGTGTTTTCATCTTTTGAGTATCTTTTCAAATGGAGCTAAACAATCCCCCTCCAAATCATCAGTAAAACTTAGACAGTGATGGAGAGGTTTGTATATGACTGAGATGCTTTCAGTCATATGCACAGACTTTGATGGTTTAGTCCTTACAGGTGATTTTGATGTATATGTGGATAATGTGTTTGACAGAAATGCTAAAGAGGTCAGCTGTCCTTGAAACATTAGGTCAGACTCAGCATGGTTAAAGATGAGTAGAAAGGAAGAATGATGACTCTACCAGGGCACAGAAAAGGGACTGCTGAGCGGGAATGGCGCCATGTTCGTTATGAGATTTACAGAGAAAAGATATACATGTACAACCACAGTTTATGTAGAACAAGCGCTTCCCAAGAGCTTTGAAAACTGTGGTGAGCAGTCTTGATGTCACAATACTGAACAATTATCAACCCACATCAAATCTGCTGTTTTAACCATGGAAAAGTTATTTACCAACAGCATATTAATTTTCTCCTAATGCACAACTCCTTGTTTTCCAGTCAGGTTTTAGACCCCACCACAGCACTCAGACTGCTCTTATCAAGGTGACAAATGACATCCGCCTGAACACTGATGCAGGCAAAGTCTCAGTCTTGATCCTGTAGGACCTGCTGTAAGAGTGCTGCTTTTGACACTGTGGATCATGGGATCCTCTTACAGAGACTAGAGGACTGGGTGGGCATCTCTGGTACAATACTAAACTGGTTAAAATCCTGTCTAGAAGAGTACTTTGTTGAAACTTGAAAATGTGTCTCAGATAAAATGTCCCTGACCCTTGTTGGTCAATCTGTATATCTGCCATTAGGCCATTTAACACACAGCAATAATGTGTCTCACCACAGCTATGCAGATGACACTCAGATCTATGTCTCACTGCAGCAGGTGAATATGGACCAGTGGATTCACTCTGCCACTGCATCCAACAGATCAGTGTGTGGATGCAAAACAACTTTCTCCAGCTAAACTCAGACAAGACAGAAGTCATAGTCTCTGCCCCACAGAAACAAAGAGAATGTGTCAGCAGGCACCTCCAGTCTCTCTCTCTAAAACCTTCAAATCAGGCCAGAAATCTAGGGGTAATAATGGACTCAGACTTGAACTTTAACAGCCACATCAAATCAATAACATCTGGAGCTTTTTACGATCTAAAAAGTTTTGCAAAAATCAAAAGTATACTGTCAAAGCCAGACTTAGAGAGACTTATCCATGCATTTGTCTCCAGTAGGTTAGACTACTGTAACAGCCTGCTCACTGGCATCTTCAAACGAGCCCTAAGACAGCTGCAGTACATCCAGAACACTGCTGCTCGGGTTCTGACTAGAACCAGGAAGTACTTCACACATGTGTCTCTGCACTGGCTCCTGTGGCTCAGAGAATAGACTTTAAAGCAGCTCTGCTTGTGACAAGTCTCTCCATGGACCAGCACCAAAGTACATCTCTGACATGTTAGTGCCACATGAACCATCTCACACTCTGAGGACTTCAGGGACTGGCCTCCTGCTGGTGCCCAGAGTCAGGACTAAACATGGAGAATCAGCATTTCAGTTTTATGCAGCTAAAACCTGGAACAGTCTTCCTGAAGATGTGAGACAGGCCTCTACTTCGACAATGATTAAAACCAGGCTCAAAATGGTTCTGTTTAGCTGTGCATACAACTGAAAGGTTTTTATTCTGCACTCTTCGCTTTTAATGTAAATTTTATAATGATCATTTGTGATTATTTATGTTTTGGATTTTTTTTGTTTTTTTAAATTTATTTATTTAAAAAAGGGACAATGCACATTAATCAACATTACAAAAAAATGTAAATGTGCCCGAGTTAGCTCACTAGAGCTAGTTTTCATCGGTTGTCCCCAGGCCAGATGTAACAAGGCAACCTACAATTAAGAATTGTAGGTTTGATTTGTTTGTGATTTTAATGCCTTTCTTATTCTGTAAAGCACTTTGAATTACTTTGTGTACGAATTGTGCTATACCTCTGGAAAACTGTTTAAAGTGATAAAATTGAATGTATATCATATATTCCTATTAAAGGATCTAGGGCTGCACCATATATTGCAAAAAATACTGATATCACAAAATAATCATTAATTCATTACAACAACACAAAGCTCTCCATTTTAAAAAGATTTTGTTTGCTTTTGGAAAGTGAAAATGCACATAAAGGCAAATTTTCTTTTCTTTTCTTGGTTTCTTGATTTAGTCAGTTAAATTTTTATTGAATTGTATTATTAGTATTGTTTGACTAGTAAAGGAAAGCATAGTTTTAATTTAACTAAACATCTTGATTCTAGATGTAAAATATAACACTACAAAACAAAGTTAACAGGCTGGAGAGGAGTTTCACTTGTTTTGGTTTTATTAAAATAATAAGAGTGACCAGTGCTATACAAAATGATCTCCAGCCTCCAGCTGAGCCCTGGTACAAGCGTCTTACCACAGCATCAGAAAGACTTCAGGAGCCCTGTCGTCATCTCACATCCAAAAGACTTCAGGCCCGTCCTTCTCATCTCACTTCTAGGTCACATCATGCATCAGCTGACGTCTCACATCCTACTTGGGAATGTGCTGTTAACAGAGACAAACTGTCATTTGGATACATATAAGTATTTCATGGTCCTTATGTCAATTTGCGCCTTAGATTTTATTTTGCAACTGATACGAGTACAATAGTTCAGTTTCCTCACTTGTACTTGTGCATGATTTAATGTGCGACACTTTGCTGTGCAGTATGTGTTTTTAGCATAAGGACTGGGAGCAGTTTGCAGGTCTATCAAAATAGAAAGTCCTGATGGATGTACAAATGAGAGTTACACTGTATTGGATATTGTTCTGTATTGGATATTGTCTTATGTTCCCATGGAAACTGTCACTGATGGGTGGGTTGACGACATATGTTTGGGGATTTTGTAGTGATTGGAATGTTTATTGTTCATTTTGTGTGTCTGTGTGCCCATAGATTGTTGATAAATTATAAATTTTCCCATAAGGAGAAAAAAAAGGCTAATCAGTCATTTTCAGGGCCCCTGTGCTCTCAGTGTAAATAGTGTGTGTGTTTGTGGACCAAAATGTGAGACAACAGGAAATTAGCCCATGGGTACATCTGCTGTAGTCCAGCTTTTTACAATTATCACATTATATACAATGCAAATTTGAAGACATCTTAAGTTTTGACCTTATCCTAAGAAGTGATTACAGGTCAAGTCCTCGTGCCCTCTGCTACCACCCTGTCTCCTTAGACATCTGAACCGATTTACTTAATTTTTTTCCATACAGATGAAACCAGCGCAAAGACGTCAAAAGGTTCACTTTTGTTCTCTACATCAATTTGCAGATTCATACATTGAATGGGCAAACAATAAACAAGTAAATAACAAAGCAAATTAAAGCCGCAAACGGCGATGATGACCCTCGCCCCCTGCGCAACCACCCTTCCACGCCACCACCCCCATGCAGTATTCTGCCCGGCCACCCCCCGGATGCTATCTGCCCAGCCACTCCCCCGGCCGCTATCCCCTCCCCTTCACACTGTTTCTATAGTGCTGCGTGGCCATCACATTATAATGGCAGTCTACGGCATTGAACCGGCAACCTTATGTATAATTCAGGTATGGTGTAATAGACTATTTTGCCCCTTTTGAGGTCTACAATTTTCTTCCCAAATTTCATGCCAGTCGGACAAAGTTGTGTCATTTAGCTGTACTGTAGGGGGCGCTATAGAGGTCATTGGCTATGTGCTCATTATAGTTCTCTATTCAGAGTTTTATTCTGCATCAATGATTAGAATTTGAGCTCTTTAGGCTGATCCATGTGTCTGTGAGCAGGAATCAAATAAACAGGAAATGAAGTCATATTTTGATGGCGTGCTGCACATACACCACAAAGAATATCCCCAAAACGTGGATGATTATTGACAATAAACATATGTACATGCTATATGTGGAGTTTGAGATAATTTGGATGAAAAACCTAGGACACCACTTTCACGTATGTGAATTATGGGAATTTCAATCCAATAATGAAGTAATTTTTTGATGGCGAACTAAACAAAACCATAATGAATATTTCCAAAACGTGGATGATTATTGATGAACAACCTCTATAGATGTGGCATGTGGAGTTTGAGCTCATTCAGATGAAAAACCTAGGACTAGATACGTTTCATAGACATGCAAGCCAAAGTGCCGTGGGAATTTCTTTTCAATTCATTGCGTCCCTGGTGGGCAACCATGGAAAATAGCCCATGGCCATAATGTAATTTTTTGGTTCTTCTTATGCCACCAATTGATTCCCCAAATTTCATAGGAATTTGATAATGTTGGCGTTTCACCTTATGGGTAGGGGGCGCTATAGTGTTCATTTTGATAACAATTATTAGAGGCATTCTATTAATGCCCTCATATCACATGTGTGATGGGAATTTCAGCTGTCTAGACCAATGTATGTGTGTGTAAGAAATTTTTTAATGTTTTTTGTTGGAGTCTTTGCGCCCCTGGTGGCCAAGCGTGAAAAATGACCTATGCCCATAATATTATTTTTTGGTCTATGTCATGCACCCAATTGATTCCCTGAATTTCGTAGGAATCTGGTAATGTTGGCGTTTCACCCCTATGGTAGGGGGCGCTATAGTGTTCATTTTGATTAAAATTAATATTGCATTCCATTCATGCCACAATCACGCATATGTGATGTGAATGTGAGCTCTGTAGGGCAATGCCCATGGTCGTGAGAAGATATAAAAAAAATAGGAAACAAAGGCGTATTTCGGCAGCGGCGTACGAATTTGGAGAAAACGTGGATGTTTTATGAAAACCCATGTGTCTAGATGTGGCATGTGAAATCTAAGCTCATTTGGACCAAAAACCTGAGACTAGATACATTTTGAAAAAATGCAGCGAAAAAAGTGGCAATTTTTTGATTCAATATGGCCGACTTCCTGTCTGCCCTAGGGCAGCACTATGATTGGCTTTTTTGCTTGTCTCCATGAGCTCTATCACTGGTGTGAATTTCGTCGAGCTAGGGCGAAAAATGCGTGTCGGCTCCCAATTCATTTGAAAATTTGATTTTTCTAGGTGGCGCTGTCGAGCCAGTGTCACGATGGCAATTTTATGAAATTTTTCGCTGGTTGTTCCTATACCTATATGTGGGACTTTTCGTGCATGTTCAGGGGGTGAAAAAAGCAATCGTTTGGGCGGAAAACAAATAATAATAATAAGAAGAAGAAACCGAGCTAAAACAATGCCCCTCGCCATCACTTCGTGAGTGGCAAGGGCCAATAAACACATGCTCCAGGGCCCTTAAAAGCCCTTAGAGGTGAAGGTGTGTTAGTGTGAGAGTGCAGACGCAAACCTTGCTTGCTCCTGCTGCTTCCTCCTTACTTTGCTTTTTTAATCATTTTACTTCTTCCATTGCTGGGAGATTTGTTTAGTTATGATTTTCTCTTAAGTAAACCAAGACTTTTAAACCATTTTTACATTTTTAACAAAATTTTTACGAGCCAGCAACATGTCCGAAGAAACAAAAGGAATTCTTTCTGCGAACGCTGTCGGAACTATCAACAACAACTTATTGAGCTACAAGCACGGATATTTGTTTTAGAATCTGAAAAAGGACTTCACCGAATGCTCCCTGTGACCTCCAGTGGTAAGCAGCCTACAGTTACTTTCAGAGAAGAGAGTGAAAAAACTGCTACTTTCAACTTAAACCTGAGTGATAAGGTGTCTTTTCCAAAACTTTGTAAAGACAAGAATTTCAAGCAAACGCGACAAGTGATAAGGCGCAATGCTAATATAGTTACATCACCCAAAATACAACTTACAAACAGATTTTTACCACTGTCACAGACTGATGTTGATGTTAATATACAAATGGAAAATGGATTTTTGTCGCAAAACAAGAGCAATGAAGTTGGCAAAAGAGCGGCGGCAGACAGGCGGTCTGTGACAAACATCAAGGTCAGAGACACGCTGCTGCTAGGAGACGGGGCTATCAGAGATGTGACTCACAGAGGAATCCAAACTTGCTCTTACCCCAGTCACACTGTCCCTGAGATTACAAAACTCCTCCCAAAAGTTTTGTCAACATACCAAGGAGCTAATCAGCTGATTGTGCACATGGGTGCACACTGGAATGAATCAGACTGAAATCTCGAAACAGGATTTCACTGAATTATTTGAGGAGCTTGATAAAGTGGAGGTTAAGACTTTCATCAGTGGACCTCTTCCTAGCATAGAGAGAAGGAAGATGAACAAATTTACCCGGCTGCTTCAGCTGAACACATGGCTGTTCAACGAATGTGCGGTCAGAGGACTGCACTACATTGAGAACTTTGATCTATCCTGGAAACGAGAGGACCTGTTCAAGGGAAATGGCCCGCACCTGAGCAGAGGTGGAGTGAGAGTGTTGACGGATAACCTCCTTCACGCTCTGAGAAACCGGCCTGGACAGGGTCCTGGGCCAGTGAGAGAAAAAAGGAATGAGAGAAGCATCCTTGCTGCACCAACCAGAGACTGAGCCAATGTGTCAGCACCACCAGCAGCACCACAAATACAACCACCACCTCCCCCAGTGAAGGACTCACCACCAGCAGCACAACCACCTCCCCCAGTGAAGAATTCAGCAGCACCACCACCTCCCCAAGAGAACAAATCAGCATCACCACCACCTTCAAAAGTGAAGGATGCATCTCCAGCATCACTTCCCCCAGAGCCCACGTCATAGGCCTTGAACCTGTCTGTGACAGCCCCAGCAGAGGTTTCAGTTGCAGCAGCACCCACATCACCTCCCCTGTCCACAGACCAGCCCTAGGTCCCCTTTGCTACATCCACTCCCTCTAGGGACTCATCACTCTCCTTTTCCTCCCCACCTTCACCTATGGCCCTTCCCGACCATCTAGAAAGTCTCATCAGATCTGGAATTAAGATCGCTCCCCTCACACCTAATATAGTGCGATCGAGAGTTCTGTCATCAACTATGCTGAACTCTTCCCCGTACCCACCTATCCCCCCTTGTCTTTCACCCAATCTCCCCCCTGCTCCGCCTCCTTGGCCCTCACCTGGTCCCTTACCCAAATTCCCCCCTGCTCCTCTTTGGCTCTCACCTGGTCCCTCACCCAAACTCCCCCCTGCTCGCTCTGCCCTGCCCCAGAGCTGTTATCAACAAGAGCTAGGACACGCAGGGCCTCTGCTGTCCCAGGACATACAGTCATGATAAAAAATAATATCATGCTGAGGCCCTGTGATGGAGCTATATCTACAGTTACACCACATAGACTGATTAACAGAAGGACAGTTAGACTGTCCAATCAGAGACATTTAGTTCAGGTTCCCTGTAAGACGATAACATCCAGTCCTACTAAAACTAATCTGAAACTTGCTGTGCTCAATGTCAGATCTTTATGTAACAAGTACTTTTTAATTAATGATTTTATTTCTTCTTTAAGTCTTGACTTTATGTTTTTAACCGAAACATGGCTCACGACATGACAAAAACACAGGTAATGCAATTCTAGTGGAATCAACTCCACCCAACTTCAAATTTGAATCTGAAACACGAGTAAACAAAAAGGGTGGAGGTGTGTGTGCATTTTTTAGAGATAATTTAGTTACTCACAGGTTGTCATTTGGGGTGTTTTCATCTTTTGAGTACGTTTCCTTTAAAATGAAGCTAAAACAATCCCCCTCCATACTGTACTTAGTTATATACAAACCTCCCCAACCCTGTCTGAGTTTTATTGATGATTTTACTGAGATACTTTCAGTCGTATGCACTGACTTTGATGGTTTAGTCATTACAGGTGATTTTAATGTACATGTGGATAATGTGTTTGACAGAAACGCAACAGAGGACACACTCTGGACCTGCTCATTACAAAAGGAGTAAATATTTCAAATGTCAATGTGGTGGATGTTGCCCTGTCTGATCATTTCTGTGCCTTCTTTGACCTGTCTGTTATTCCCAAACCAGCGGCTGGTCCTGCAGTTGTTTGAAGGAGACATATAAATGATAAAACAGGTGCACTGTTCATGGAAATGATATACTTTGAAAATGCCTCATGTTCTAATGTTGATGATTTGTTGAACTCTATAACTTCGAGTGTTTTGAATGTTCTGGACACCATGGGCCCGATGAAGGTTAAAATTGTTAAAGATAAGCAGAAAGCACCAAGGAGGAATGATGACTCTGTCAGGGCACAGTAAAGGGAGTGCTGGAGGGCCGAGCGGGAATGGCGCAAATGAAAGCTCCAGGTTCATTGTGAGAATTACAGAGAAATGATGTCCATGTACAACCACAGTTTATGTAGAACAACGCAAAGGTATTTTTCTGACATTATTGGAAGTTGCAGTAACAACCTGTTTGCAATGGTAAACAGATTAACAAACCTCCCAGCTCCACTGCCGTTAGAACTAATTTCCACATCTAAGTGCAATGAGTTTGCAGTGTTCTTTAATGACGAGGTTCAGGGCATTAAAAATGCCATTCATCTACATGCTGCCTTGATGTCTTACCTACTAAATTTTAAAGTCTGTGCTCAACAGTTTGCTATCACCGCTCACTCACATAGTTAATATGTCACTTCAATCTGGAACATTCCCAAGAGCTTTGAAAACTGCAGTTATCAAGCTTCTCCTAAAGAAGAGCAGTCTTGATGCCACAATATTGAACAATTATTGACCGATCTCAAATCTGCCGTTTTTAGGCAAAGTCCTTGAAAAAGTTGTTTACCAATAGCTTATTAACTTCCTCGAAATTAACAACTCCTTTGATGTCTTCCAATCAGGTTTTAGACCCCACCACAGCACTGAGACTGCTCTTATCAAGGTGATAAATGACATCTGCCTGAACACTGATGCAGGCAAAGTCTCAGTCTTGACCCTGTTAGATCTGATCTTTGACCCTGTGGATCATGAGATCCTCTTACAGAGACTAGAGGACTGGGTGAGCATCTCTGGTACGGCACTAAACTGGTTCAAGTCCTATTTAGAAAACAGGGAGTACTTTGTTGAAATTGGAAAATGTATATGTTATGGCATTCTTTAGCATAAATCTTTATTTGTATTATTATGGATCATTTTGACCTAACCTTCATAATACTATCTGTTATGTTGTTATGTCCTTTTGTGTCTGGCGTCAAAGCCACTTCGATTAGACCAAACTGGCAAGATTGTTTTGGTGGTATAAATACTCTGTATTATTTACATTTGTCAGCTGAGGGCGAGACGACACCGTTAGGGACACAGCTCTTTGACAATTGTGCACAATTGATTCAATAAACCAGACCTTTGATTCAAGACAACTTCTCTGTTTATTTTTATATCTTTAAGACTTTTTGACTATTAGAAATTCTACAACAAATTGGCGTTGTCGGCATGCCCTTTCGTCCGGTTCTTTTTCGACGACAGTGATCCAGCGGCTGGCCACCCGGGGAGGGCATCCCCTTCCTGCCTCATCTTTGTCTTTGAGTGAGGGGGCTGCATCACTCTCGCTGGAAAACGCCGGCGCTAAGGCCTCGAATCTGAGCTACTAGAAGTTGTGGTGAGTTGTCTTGTTTCAAGGGGGCTGTCTCGCTTGGGGGAAAAGGAAAAAAAAAAAAAAAAAAAAAAGGGGGAAACTAGGATACTGAAACACTAATACTAACACTTTAAATTGAAAAACCTTGCCATTACTTGCTGTGCCCTGGTGTGACCTCCACTCTGGTATCTAGCTGTTATTGTGAGCGCTCTGGCTGGGATTGAAGGCTCACCGTATTGGTTCAATTCTGTCATTCTGAAGGTAGAAGACGTCGGACGACATTTATTCTAATAAATTTAGTCCTTGATGCGCCTCGCATGAATGAGGACTTGTCAATAGGAGGGTTGAGCAAAGCCTACCGTATTCCTAAATTGTGTGTTCTGGGCTGAAATTGTCGCAGTAATGTGGGTATTTATGAATACGGAGAGGAGACGAAAATAACGTCTAGTAAAAAATTCACCCTACGGACGCGTAGAGGTTGGTATTCAGCGCGCTGACCATTTTAGAGAAAATGGGAAAGAACCAATCCAGGAGCGAGGCTCAGCGGACCCCAGAGTCTGCAGTCACTGCAGCCATGCGCAGCAAGTATGGTCAAGGTTGTCTTGATTATTTGCATATTTGGTCAAAAGAACATGGGTTTCCTGAGAGTGGGTCTTTTAGCTTGAACCAACTGAACAAACTTAAAGCAAGTCTTGAAAAGGAAAGAGAGAAACTAATGCAGGCTAAGAGGGTTCCTACTGCAAAATTACGAATGATAAATGATCAGGAGAAATGTCTGAGTGTGTGGATGAATGAGGCAGAAAGGCGTGATCGTAAGAAAATTTGCAAACAGGCAGCACATGCCAACACTGAGATAAAGAATGAATGTGAGAAAGGGAGTAAATGGGAAGGTCCCAAGTGGGAAAACAAGAATATGTGTGATAGTAGGACGGGGCCGGATGGTCCGTCAATTTATTCACCCAGAAATCCTTTTACTCAAACATATACACCTGCAAACAACACTGGATCCAGCACACTCACACAAGTACACAATGTTAAAGAACGAGTTGCTGCTGTTGATTCTCGTCTCTATCCAGATCTGAGCACCCTTTCTGCTGTGCACATCGACCCTGACCTCGACCTCTGCCCGCCTGTCAGCTAAGCCCAGCAGCCTAAATCAGAAGATGACGAGGAAGACGCACTACCACCACCTAAAGTTAAACCCAGACTGACCAGGACGACACCAGTGGCTTTGCGCAGCACCGCAAAAACAGCCGGCACATCCAGCTCATTTCCTATGGTGGAGGCTGTCGGTCCGGATGGTCCTGTGTTTGTGTATCGACCTTGGGGCACGGACGAGGTGGAAAATAACGCACGTACCCTGCCCGACCCTGTAATGAATGGAACCAGATTTGCAACTGAGTTTCGTGCCTTTTATGAGGAGTTCCGTCCATCGGGACGAGAATGCAGAAAGATACTGTCGAATTTGATGAAAGCAAGCGATATAGCGAAAGTCAGAGACCATTTCCCAGACTCAGACATGCATGCCTCCGAAACGCGCTTCAAGGACAATTACGAGTACATCCAGGCCATGGAGGGCTTGTGCAAGACCATTGAAACTGCTTTTCCTGCCAAAATCAACATGCTTGCTGTGACAGCGTGCAAACAGAAACCAGATGAGGACACTGACCAATTCATACATCGCCTGATTGAGACTTTTACTGTTAACAGTGGCTTCTCCGACGTCGACCCTGTTCAAAAACGTGCATTTAATATCCACATCTGCCATGCCATTCGTAGAGGCCTGATCCCAGAGGTCGCTGCTGCCGTGGACAAAACTTATGTGGGTGGACTTGAGGAACCAGACTTGGATGAGTTGCGTAAGCATGCACGCCACGCTTACCTGACCTACCAAGAGAAGCTACAGGCCAAAGAGGCCAAAAGAGACAAAGACGCTTTCAACGCCACAATGACACTATTCTCACAGGCCCGGGGACAACGTCAATTCTTTCCCCGCCGTGGGCGAGGCCGTGGGAGATCTGGGTTTGACAACAGAGATGGACGTAGACGTCAAACCTGGTACGGTCAAGATGTCTGTTATATCTGTGGCCAGAGTGGACATTTTGCTCGTGACTGCCCGGAGGGGCCACAGTCAGAGGGGCCTGCTGACCGCCGCGATGAGCATGGCCGCTTCGACAGGGCACCACGGGATGACCGATGCCGATCTTCAGACTGACTAGACAGCGCAGAGGCAGGGGATGGACTTGACTGCACCGGAGAAATGGCCTTACCACACCCACCACGAGATGGTAACATGCACCAGACAGCACACACACCTGAGAACACCTCATTTGGAGCACAGGGGACAATTGGCATGTATGCACAACTATCATAGAATCATGATAAATTTCCCGAGTACACTTTAATTGTTAATGGTGATCAAATTAAATTTTTTTATGTCCTTTTGTGTCTGGCGTCAAAGCCACTTCGATTAGACCAAACTGGCAAGATTGTTTTGGTGGTATAAATACTCTGTATTATTTACATTTGGCAGCTGAGGGCGAGACGACACCGTTAGGGACACAGCTCTTTGACAATTGTGCACAATTGATTCAATAAACCAGACCTTTGATTCAAGACAACTTCTCTGTTTATTTTTATATCTTTAAGACTTTTTGACTATTAGAAATTCCACAACATATATCAGATAAAATGTCCCTGACCTGTGGGGTGCCCCAGGGTTCAATCCTGGGACCCCTGCTGTTCAATCTCTACATGCTGCTGTTAGGCCAGTTAATACGCAGCAATAATGTGTCTTACCACAACTCTGTAGATGACACTCAGATTTATGTCTCACTGGCAGCAGGTCAATATGGACCAGTGGATTCACTCTGTCACTGCATCAACAGATCAGTGTGTGGATGCAAAACAACTTTCTTCTGCTAAACTCAGACAAGACTGAAGTCATAGTGCTTGGCCCACAGAAACATAGAGAAAGTATCAGCAGTCACCTCCAGTCTCTCTCTCTAAAACCTTCAAATCAGGCTAGAAATCTAGGGGTAATAATGGACTCAGACTTGAACTGTAACAGCCACATCAAATCAATAACATCTGCAGCTTTTTACCACCTAAAAACATAGCAAAAATCAAAGGTATACTGTCAAAGCCAGACTTAGAGAGACTTATCCATGCATTTGTCTCCAGTAGGTTAGACTACTGTAACAGCCTGCTCATTGGCATCTTCAAATGAGCCTTAACACAGCTGCAGTACATCCAGAATGCTGTACTTCACGAATGCGTCCTGTGCTCAGGTCTCTGCACTGGCTCCTGTGGCTCAAAGAATATACTTTAAAGCAGCTCTGCTTGTGACAAGTCTCTCCATGGACCAGCACCAAAGTACATCTCCGACATGTTAGTGCCATATGAACCATCTCACACTCTGAGGACTTCAGGGACCGGCCTCCCGCTGGTGCCCAGACTCATGACTAAACATGGAAATCAGTGTTTCAGCTTTATGCAGCTAAAACCTGGAACAGTCTTCCTGAAGATGTGAGACAGGCCTCTACTTTGACAATGTTTAAATCCAGGCTCAAAACGGTTCTGTTTAGCTGTGCATATGACTGAAAGGTTTTTATTCTGCACTCTTCTGTTTTAATGTTAATTTAATGATGATTATTTGTGATTATTTATGTTTTGATTTGTGTGATTTTAATGTCTTTCTTATTCTGTAAACACTTTGAATTACCTCGTGTACAAATTGTGCTATACAAATAAACTTGCCTTGCCTTAGTGTGAGGGTGGGTTTTCAGGTAAGAGCTAACGCCTGGTCTGCTGTTTACGCCCATGTGGCACGGTGAATGTGTGCTTTGTATTTTAAAGTTATAGCATGTTCCTGAAGTGACTACATGCGTGTCTGAACACATTATTTTGTCATTAAACTGTCACCTATAACAGTTTAATGACAAAATAATGTCAGGTGTGGACTGATTACACTGGCTACACCTGTCCTGGTTTGGTCCTGTACAAAAAATACACGCATTCATAAATGTCAAAAAAAAAAAAAAAAAGTTGCACTATTGCTCCAGTCTGATCTCACTGATTTGCCTGGAATGTTCTTTAGTATGGCATTAAATGTTTATATCTTGAATTTATTCAATTGCAGGTGTTGTGTCCCTTAGATTTAACTTTGAAAAACATGTATTCTTCCTGTGAGTGAGCTCGCCTCTCCACAGATCTGACCTGTTATCTGGTTGTTTTCATGAACACAGGTTGAATGTCATACTGTGTCTCCATGGAGATCATACTTTACATGTAATGTTGCACGCTGGTGGCTCTGTAAAAGTTGCACAGGGTGTCTTTAACTAGTCTGTAGCCAATATTCAGATACTGCATTTTGGGAAGTGTTCATTGTCCTTACTGTTTACTGTGTGATTAGCTTTTCAAATCAATGACCGAGTCACAACACACAATGTCTTTTTCCATTGATGATTGTAGTAATCATCATGACACTAAAATTTCAAACTCGATTTTCATACTAATGAATAGACTGGATACTCAATACCAATTCTGATACCACGAATAGAATGTGACAGTAGAATAGTACTTTCTTTTACCATGTGGCCTTATATCTGTGTAATCCCTCAGTCGTCCAGGTAGGTTCCATAGTGTCCCTGGGTGTGTACTAGTCTGTCTGGTCTTATACTTGTTCTGATTCAGCTCAAGATCATTCTGAAAGCTGTTCAGAAAAGGTTTACTTATGTCCTGTCAATGTGACTTCTTTAGTATTGATACTTGCTCAAATGAGTATCTTGTTTCTAAACTAGTTTTAGTATCGATTAGTACCTGATTTAATTCTTTTGGTAACCCTAATCTAAAGAGGATAAAATTTATGTTGTAGTGAAAAAAAGTGTGTTAATATTTTATCTGTTTATAAGAAAAGTTGTAAAAAAAAAAAAAAAAAGAAGAAGAGTGTGAGTGACATTAGTTTGAAACAGTTTAAGGACACACATGTTGCTCAATGGAAAAACATACAGAGCTAATGCTTTACACGCCAACAATAACAAGACATGTACAATATTGTAGTCTGACTAGTGTAATGAACAAAACAATTTGTCATTTCAGTTGGTGCAGCCTTATTAACGGGTTAAATTATTGTCGTTAAACTGTCACCTGTAACAGTTTAATGCTAAAACAATATAATTAAACTGTGACAGGTTTGGCCTGATTACACTGGCCACACCTGTCCAGGTTTGGTACTGGTTTAGTCCTGGTTTAGTCCTGGTTTAGTCCCGGTTTAGTCCCGGTTTGGTCCCGGTTTGGTCCCGGTTTAGTACTGTTTTAGTCCTGTTTTAGTCCTGTTTTAGTCCTGTTTTAGTCCTGTTTTAGTCCTGGTTTGGTTCTGGTTTGGTTCTGGTTTGGTTCTGGTTTAGTCCTGGTTTAGTGCTGGTTTAGTGCTGGTTTGGTCCTGGTTCGGTCCTGGTTTAGTCCTGCTTTAGTCCTGGTTTGGTCCTGGTCTAGTACTGTTTCGGTCCTGGCTTGATCCTGGTTCAGTCCTGGTTGGGCCTGGTTTAGTCCTGGTTTGGTCCTGTTTTGGTCCTGGTTAAGTACTGGTTTAGTACTGGTTTAGTCCTCTTTTAGTCCTGGTTTGATCGTGGTTTGGTCCTGGTTTGGTCCTGGTTTAGTCCTGGTTTGGTCCTGTTTTGGTCCTGGTTAAGTACTGGTTTGGTCCTGGTTTAGTCCTGGTTTAGTCCTGGTGAGACTCTGGTTTGGTCCTGTATAAAAAATCCACTTATTCATAAATTTCAACTAATTTTTGAAAAGTTGCACTATTGCTCCAGTCTGATTTCACTGATTTGCCTGGAATGTTCTTTAGTATGGCATTAAATGTTTATATCTTGAATTTATTCAATTGCAGGTGTTGTGTCCCTTAGATTTAACTTGGAAAAACATGTATTCTTCCTGTGAGTGAGGTCGCCTCTCCACTGATCTGACCCGTAACTTGTCGGGGTGGTGTTATCTGGTTGTTTCTATGAGCACAGGTTAAAAGTCATACTGTGTCTCCATGGAGATCATACTTTACCTGTAATGTTGCACGCTGGTGGCTCTGTAAAAGTTGCATAGTGTGTCTGAAGGATAACAGCACTGGTCACATTGTCATAGGCATCCTAATAAAGCCACTATTTACAATTGTTCAAGAAATTGATATGAGATGTTTTCATTCAGATTCACAAAGGTCAAAACAACCATTTGCAAAAATATTTCCACAGGGAAAAGTGTTTTCGTTTTTCTAGGATTAAACCTGATAATTATTTGACCAACTGACTCAGACTGAGGACAAAGAACAAAGACAACACCTGAGGAGTTAAAACTCCCAGTTCTCTCCAATCTGTGTGCCTGTCGTTTGACGTGTTTTTAATCCAAATGACTATAGCTGATCTGACCGAAAGCTCCCTGTTGTATGCTCACACATCATACATTGACTCAGTTGATTAATTTAAACTCAACACATAACTTTAGACAATTCTCAACAGTTTATCTGATCTTTAATCTTTAGACCCCAGTCTAGAGCCACATTTATTTGCGTATTTCATATATGAATGCTGTCTGTTTAACTTAAACTTGAAAAATATTGTTATGGCTACTATTAGAAAATCCACAACAATATTCATAAAACACAATTTGCTTTGGTGAATAGTGATGAATGAATTTGCGAACCTTCAGGGAATTGTTTAATTCATTATTAAATAAATCATTAACTTAGATAATTGATTATAATGGATTGAAAATGTTTGACATAAGAAATTGGAAGTTAAAGCAGAAGTTGCGTTGCCTTTGTGAGTCTTTCACTTTGACTTGAAGATTTCAATTATACCCCTAACAACCCTACAACTATTAACAGGAAATATGAGAGAATAAGTGCCACATTGTGCTTAAATGTTTCAGTAGAGAGCAGTTCACAATCACGCCTCTGGGCAGGATAAATGTAGTGACCTGTCGGATGTAGTGTGTGCCATAGGTGCTGATAAGGCGTCTGTACTGGGCCTTGGTGAAGGAGTTGTATGAGGAGGGCAGCAGGGACACGTCCTTTCGAAACTCTGAGCTCAGAGGAGGAGTACTGGACACCCGGTATCTGCACACACACATACAAGGAGGGTTTTCATGCTTTTTGGGCACATTACATTGACTTAGATGTAGGTGGGGCCTAGAGGGGGTATCCTACCTGTAGTGCCTACAAGAGGAGCGGTGGATACTAAAAGTAAAATTGTCTTCTTTAGCTCTTGTTGATGAAAAGTTGTATGCATCAGAGCGTGTCCCTCCCACCTCCAAGCCTCCATAGTCTTCCAAATTCAGCCCCACCTGTCACAGAGGAGAGCGGTCATGTCAAAGACCATTTTCACTCTATACGATGCTGAGTCTCACATCTTACCTTCCAGTCACTGCTGTCTTGGTAAGTCATGGCACTGACCACTTTACTGCACACAGATCGAAAAGTTAAATGAACACAGTTACAGAGTTACCCCTTGGCTTAGCCTCTGGGTACTCCTCCCAGGGTTACTAGTGGGTTACCCCTCGGGGTTAGGGTTACAGATGGGTTACCTCTCTCATGGTTCGGGTTAGTGCTTGGTTAAGGTTACATTTGGATTACACTAGTTTTACCTGACAGAAGACTCCACAGACAGAGGAATGACAGTAAGTAAAAGCTCGGGAATCTACTGTAGGGAGTAGTAGCTATAAATGAGAACATTTTCCACATCCAAGTGTCCAAGGTGAGGGAAGTCTGGGAGTCCCTACTTAAACTGCTGCTCCTGCGACTCGGCCCGGATGAAGCAGAAGAAGATGGATGGGGCCCCCTTGTGGATGTGGGGCCCTCTGCATTTGCTCATAATAAAGTAAAAAAAGTAAAGTAAGTTGTATGATATGCCTTATCATCACTGGTCACTACTGTATATGTATGGTCACTATGCTTGTCCGTCTTGCATTAAGTAAATACAAAAAAATAAAAAAATAAATTATATCTCTCACACACACAAAACGAGGAACATTTAACATTCAAATACTTCAGTTCCAACTTTCTTTTAAGTCTGAAATCATTCCAAGTACTCCCTGACAAGTCCTCGCGTACCCTCAGGGGGTAAATGTCAAATATGCTAAATTATTCAAAATACTATACAGTTAACAAAGCACTTTGTTGTGCATTAACAAACACTTTTCGGAAACAACCATATGACACTATCCCAGACAGTTGTTTCTTTGTCATGGTTCAATACCACAGAGGCAGAAACTGCAGTTTGAGCCATTAGCAGGGCTAATGGTGCAAACTAAAACATGTTACTGACTCATGGTGCAGAATCAGGTTCAGGCCCTTTTATAAAACACTGACCTCCAAGTGTGATGTTAATTCTAGCGGACCTGAAGCTTCGGCCATCCCTCACAGCCTGCCTCAGCCCGGTTCTGTCCAGCAGAGAGGAGGCTCCTGTTTGGGGCAGCCACTGTAGAGCTCCCCTGGTGTTGAACTCCAGCAGGCACTGCACGGCTGCACCACTGTCACAGCACATAGATCAGCATGGTGTTCATACATGGTCCTCCAAATATACAGAGCTCTACATAGGCCTGTCACCATAAATTAGTCACTTTTTAGCACTTTTGGGACGAACATTGAGACACCATATTTTTACTTCTACTTCAGTAATATTTGACGGAGTAACAGTACTCTTAAGTCACAAAAACTGACAATATAACATTATCTGAACATTGCTTCTTCAGATAGGATTTAGTTTTTTTTCATTATTGTGGTCTAGAATAGCTACAAAAATACATAGATTTTGTGCATTATTTAATGTTTTGCCTTTCTTATTCCACCAACTTCAAATTAAATACTGATTGACCGATATGTTTTTTTTTTCTCATGGCTGAGGTTGATGTCGATTGTTTAGAATCCAGAAAAATCAATGGCTGATAAAATCTGCCAATGTTTTTAGGACGATATGGAGGGCTGATTTTGGGCAGTGTAGTTATGTTTTGTAACGTTACCTCTTTACACTCATGTGTTCAAATAAAGCTTTATTCTTTAGGCAGCAGGTCAGCCAAAATAAAATATCAACCTGCACTGGAGATTGTAGGTCGATAGCTGATATGCTAAAAAATGCAAACCAATATATTGGCCAATCTCTAATCATAAATCAGATTATACATCCACACACTTAAAATTGCTCTTTACCCAAGTAGTGAGTAGTGAGTCCCTGTGGAGATATGGCTCCAACTGACAGAAAACAGTGGAACATTACAAATGTTCTTTTCCATATGCCCTATAACCTTTCTTGGATTTACCCAGAGAGTTGTGTCCTCCTCCAAACCTTCAGTTAAATTAGGATGTGATTCTTCTACTGTGATCTGCAATAGCAACTCAATGGACTCCACTAAACAAAACACATTTACAAGGATTAAATATAAGACAAAAGGTGAAAATGACAAGAAAACAAGAAAAACAACAATACACATATAAATACATCAAGAACTGTTTCATTTCATACTCAGTTTAAATTGAAGTGTCACAATACTTAAATGTCAAATTTTGACAATATTTCGATACTAAGGAAAGGAATAGACTCAGTGCTCAATACCTATTCCAATACAACAATGACAATAAAAGCACAATTTCTTTAGACAATAGAATGTCATTTGCAAAATTCAATAATAGTACTTTCTTTTATATTACAATGTGGCCTTATATCTGTGTAAACCCTCAGTCATCTATACTACAGCCTATACTTCTGTGTCGTCTTATACTTGCTCTGGTACAGCTCAATATCATTCTAAAGCTATTTAGGAAAGGTTCATTTCTGTCCTGTGAATGTGACTTTTCTAATATCAATCCCTGCTCGATCCCTGCACTATGACAACCCTACTTTGAAGTACACAGGTGTATGTATGTTTGTAATGAGTGTGTGTAAGAGCAAATGAGGAATAACTGATAATTTCATCTATGTTTATTAAATGCATAGTTCCTAAGAAAAAACAAAACCACTGGACAGACTTTAAAATAACAAAGAGCAGTACCTCTTATGATCGCTGTCTAATCTTGTACTGCTGTGCTGATTAGCTAGAGTTCCTGGTGACAGAGTTGACATTGACTCAGTAGACATATGTTTAAGTTCAGTGCTTGTTGTGAGAGGTTGTGGGGAATAAGAATTTGTGGGGAACAGATCATTTCTTTCTGTTGTTTTTGCCTCGTCTTTGCCACTTTCTCCAAATTCTGCTAGTCCAAGATGTTAGATGTTAAGATGATTACCCAGTTGCCAATTTTTTTCCACTGAACTGCTAGTGCTAGCCAAGTATTCAAAATGGATGCTGCCAGCTTTGATTAGCTCTTTATAATGTGTTCTCAAACTTTTAGTGGCCAGTAGTTGTGTAGAATCCAGTGCTTATAGATGTTTCGCTGTTAGTTGTTGCTTCATTTGATTCTGAGAAAGTTTGTAAATTCGCATTTTGAGATGTCATAAAATCCAAACTTCGAACTGAAAGTTGTGTGTTAAAATAGTCCAGCGTACCAGGACTATCAGTGTGCCGTGTCGCTCCAGATGTATCCAGATGGTCCATTGTTCCATTCTTCCCCAGGAAATATAGAAGCTTCCCTGCCAGTGCTTCCAGAGACGGAGGGGGAGGTGGTGGTGGGCTGTATCAGCCCAGAGTTGCGGATTGAATTCCCTGAAAGATCCGCACTCTCAGAAAAGGGACTATGATCAGTGGTGGTGTCTGGAGAAGAGGTGAAGATGTTGGGGTGTGAGTCTGGGTTGGTGTTGGTCTCTGTGGAGCTTTTCTCATCCTCCTGAACTGGAAAATAAAGAGGAGCAGTGGCAGGGCCAGTGTTAACACCTCTGCCATGAAATCAGACTTTCCAAAAACAGTCATGACACAGACAAATCAAAATGTTGTTTTTCCATTAAAGATAAAGTGTAGCCAACTGACTGTCCAACCTTTTAAGGGCATTTATTTCTCACATAAAAATAAGAAGTTTTTTAGTTACAAAAATATAGCCTTCATATGTTTAAAACATGGATTTGATGCAAACAACTCAAAACATTACAACAGGAAACCCATCTCCAGATCTTGAGCTAGTCTTGGTCAGGGACCAGAGTGCCCGGGATAAGCCAACCCAGACACGGAAACAATCATACAAACTCTAAAGTCCCGAAAGGGAACAAATCAGGAGTCTTCTTGCAGTGAAGTGTGAACACTAGCCACTGTGCCTCCTGTCCAAAACATTTTCAATCTATTATTTCATTATACAACAAGCACAGACAAGTGTGCGCCTCAGGCCTAAAGCAGCTTAGACCGGCTCTGTGCTATGCCGTGTGCAACGTATCAATTATACAATAATATGTAACCAATTAGTTGGAATCAACTTGTAATATTGTTAAAACCTCTCCAAAACAAGGCATGTGTGAGAGTGTTGTTAACACTAGTGTATTATAAAATCGAAGGGGTAAAAATAGAAATTATGATTTAGCTAAAATTAAATGTTTCATTATAATACCTCTCAAGCAAGTAGTTATCTGTTGGGATTTTTTTCTTAAAGAGACATGTAAAATTGATAAGCTTTTAACCATGTTATAAATAAATTTCTACTCACTTGTGACTATTCAGAAGATAATTCAAGCTTGTCATACATGTAAGGTAGTCATTTTTCAACAGTAAAAACAAGTAAATGGCTGTCCTTTGCTTGCTACAGTGAAATACCACTATCAGCTCTGCAGTTTTGAACAGGACGTCAATGGATCCATTTTTATTATTAACCTGTTTTAGATCAATACAAAGAACAAACAAAAACATTATAATGTTGTCACAAAGTTGAACACAACAAACTTGATTTCGATACTAAAGAATAGACTCAAGACCGATTCCAATACCGCTTTCTTTAGACAACAGAATGCAATTTTCAGCATTAGATTGTAGTAGTTTTTTATATTACCATGTGGTTTTATATCTGTGTAATCCCTCAGTCGTTCAAGGAGGTTCCATGGTGGGCTTATACTAGGCTGGTCTTATACTTGTTTTGATAAAGCTCAAAGTCATTCAGAGCTGTTCAGAAAGGTTCATTTCTGTCTGCTGCTCAAATTTAGTGTGTATACTAGTTTTAGTATTGATCAGTATCTGATTTTCAATACTTTGCTGGCTAGACGACTACTAAGAAAATCTCTTCCATTTTGACTAAACACTGATGACGGCTCAGACTTGTGACTGTAAACATGTGCATCTCATAAACCACTAGAGGAGAGGAGAAGTTCCTCACCATTGTAGAAGACCTGGAAAGCATTTGAGGAATGCCCTGCTCCGGTCCAAGTGAGATTGGCTTTGTCTTGGTCACATCCAGAAAGCAGGGCAGTGTCCCCCACAGCCAGTGTCCACTCCTTTGTGCCCCAAACGCACAACAGGGACATGTTTGACCCCCTCTCCAGCCACACTAACTTTAGCAGTACAGTATGACGTGCTGGGATCTCCAAAGTCCGAGTGCAAACCACAAGTGTCCTCTTGGTTTGGTCTGTCCCCTGCTTTGGATTGAAAGTCAAATGTCCCATAGGCATCTGGGACAAGTCCATGTGTCCACTGCATATGTCAGAGAGTAGGACCAGTGATGTATCTGCAAAAGAGTTATAATGGCAAAAATATCAAGATGTATTAATAGAACTTGTTTAAAAGCTACAGGTCCACAGTAACACAATTAATCTGCAGTTTTAAATTTAATTTTGCACATTAATATTTTGAGGTTCAAAATGAAAATGTATCTTAAAAATATAAACTTTAAGTCATATGGCTACGTCGGAATATTGTTTTTAACATTATAAGAAGCCTACAGAATAAATGGTATAAAATAAACAACAATTTTTAAATAATTTTACAAGATTCATTGAAAGATTGTATATTTATGACCCCTTGTCTTTTTCCTCACTAAAATTAGATTAGAGTTAATGCTTTTTTTCTGAAGTCATTTTTGTCAGAAACCAGGTGTCATATTTACCCAAACATGGAAAACTCTGATGTAGCCCATCAGGATATGACTACTATTTTGATTTATAATGCAATGGCTATAGTTTAATGCACAATTTTAGGCCTATTGTGTTTTTCTCTCTAAAATGAGACAAGAGTAGTGCCAGTTGTTATTTTTATTTATTTTATCTTAGGCCTAGAAGTAGGTCAACGTCATATTCCCCATAAAACAAACACTTGATGTAGCCAGAATTTGGATTTACAGTGTAGTGGCTATAGTTTAAGGCACAATTTAACTTCTTAAACCCTTCAATTATATAATTATATTTCTGTCTTATTCAGTAACTTACCTGTGAGGAGGAGAAGCAGCAGTAGACAGTCTTTGAGCTGCATCATGTCCAGTCCTGAGACATTTCAGACACAAACACGGACAAACACTATCAAATCCGCACAGAGGTTACACGGCAGTCTCTCGGTTCACCTGCAGACTGTGGACGGTCCTGGCAGCTCACAAACTCTCTCCTCGCTCTGTCACATCACTTCCTCGGGGAAGACTCTGGAGCAGTGAAGAGCCCAAATGAGATGCACGTGTTTGCCCCCAGTGTCCGCTCCAACCCCCTGACAGAAGAGGGCTGGAGGCTTGAGGAGCAGAGGACAGTGATATAGAGCCTCCGGGGCCCAGTTAAAAGTCTCTCCAGAGAAGAGAGGAGGAATAACACCACCCAGGTCAGTTTGAATGACTGTTAAATCCACATGGTGGAAGTGAATACATAAGGTAGACATGATGGCTACTTAGAGCCAGAGCCTCCAAATGTAGCCTGTCCATCTCCCAGAATCAGAGCAGAGCAAGTCAGTGAGCTACACAAGTGAGCTTAATGTCTTTATTTAGGCTATTGTGTGTCTTTAGTTTTTGTTATAGACTACTATTGATATTTTTGTTTATGATTAAAATAGGAAACCGGGGGTGAAAAGTAACTTGGAGACACAAGCATCAGCCCAAAAAGTCCTCCTCTTTAAGTCACAAGTGAGTGAGCAAGTAAGAAAGAAACATTATTTTTGAAGAGAAACATAAAGTTGCCTGAAGTTATTAGGACACGAAAAATGAAGCATGATGAACCAGTGAGGTCTCACCGACAGTTACAGCACAAAAAAGCCTCAAAATACTGCCATCTACTGGGGATTTTAAGGCATTACAAAGAATGTTTATTTTACGTTTTTTTTTATCAGTGTGTACATGAACTTTTGTCAAGTGTATCACTAACAAGGACATTAATAAAATGTACTATGCTGACATATATTCCGCGATTCTTGATTTTTCAGCATTTACAAACCGAGGCCTTGGCCACGTGACTTCCTTGTTACTGAACCACATTTATTTTGAGATTCTGAACATTTGGAACACTCACTTTAGCTGGAGTCGCACTTTGAAGCTTTGCTTCATTTTGTCCATCACTACCTAAATCTAAGTTTGTGCTGCCTTCAGTGGCCACTGGAATTTCCAATCACAAAACACCTGGCTGCAGGGGTGAAGTTTAAAGTGTGTATACCTGTTAGACCAATGCCATTGTTTGTTTGTCATACTCCCAAACCCTCCTCCCCCCGCACTCCCTTTAGTCCACAGGTACTGCCCAGTTTAGCAGCTTTATTTAAAATGTGGTCTTTAGCCCCACTTTAAATGCTTATGGCAATCACTTTTTTTCAAGTTTAAATGTAGTTGGCACCATGTCTACGCTGTTGCCATGTGAACATTTTAAAGTGAAAAAATCTTTGTGACCGTGGTGTCTCCTAAGTCCTCCAAATATAGCCTCAAGTCTGACTTTTAAATCCACACACTAGTATACATAAAAGTGACATTTTGAAGCTTCTGACCACGTTCTATCTTCAGGTACTTAATGCTGTGTATAAGTCTGTATATTTAGCCTGTTCCCCCTCCAAACACCTTCATGCTTCTTACAAGCCCTTCTCCGAAAAGAATAGTAAGTGACATTAAACTGACTTTGTTAATTGGCACAGCGACAGTAGCATTAGCAGACTTGATAACTGGTTTCAAATTATAAGGGGGATGTATGATGTCAAGTTGCCCAAAAGGATAACAAAAAACAAACAAAAAACACATTTACATTAGTAATTTTATTTTTTATGAATAATCAATCTGCATTTTAGAGCACATGAAGAGGTCCACACACAGCGGTTTGATTTTGATTATAGACGGCACACATCACTACATAAATCATTAGCAAGAGTCAAAGCAACAAAAATCAAGTGTAGTAGCATGAGAGACACAGGGACATTTAGGTCTCAAAGAGGATATTTTGTTGGATAAACAACTGAAACCTTCTTCTAAAAAAAAAACAAACCTCTAAAACATTACATTCTTTTTTTTTTCTTCATTTCATCTAATAGATCACCATAAACTCTTTCAGAATGTTTGATTTGAGCTGGTCAAATTCTAAAGGTGCACTATGTAGCTTTTCTGATGGAGTGTCCACCACTTTCCTTTCTCCATGGAGATGTTTATGTCTGTGGAGAAAAGGAAGTGACATGACCAGGACAAGTTACAGGTCATGTCTGTGAAGAGGTGATCCTGGTCACAGTGAGAATGCATCAAGAGATTTGAGCAGTAAAAACACCTGTAACTGAATAAATGCAGACCCTCTATTAGAAAAGTTACATAGTTTTCATGGAGGCAAGCAGGTGGATGCTCTACAAGGAAAGTTGCATAGTGCGTCTTTAATAATCATTACATCCCTACCAAACATTAAACGTTTGTTTGCAGTGTGATCCCTGTTTATTTGTGTGGAGTGGGTTTGTACTCATTGCAGCGTGACCCGGTCAGATGCTGGTCGCAAGTTAGCGTGTAGCGCACCTCTACCCCTCCCTTCCTGCTGTTGCAGACGATGGGGCGGGTGCCCTGGGTGAGAGGGTGTAGACAGGAAATCAGGCGGTCGTCATGTCGTCGGTCCTTATCCCACACCTCAATCTTCAAGTCCGCGTGAGTGTCCACCTGCACAACACAAGCTTCTGTTAAGACAGACTGTGCAACGCACAAGTAGGATTCTCTTAAGAGGGCACATTATAAATATGTCCAGGAGAACTGGTTGAGACAGAGATGTCAGACTCAGGTCCGTGGGCCAAATTGGCCCTCGATATAAATACATTTAGCCTGCAAGATCATATCAAATATGTATTAGAGCTGGCCCGCTGGTAGCTGCACCAATATAGCGCATGCACTTCTAATAGTACGAATCCCAGAATGCTTTGCAAAGGTGTTGATGCCGGCCCCCCACCACTTCTGTTGACACTCATTAGCATCTGCTACCTGTCGCCTCACTCAAATTCAATCCACCCATTCTGAAAAACATGCAGATATTTTGTTTGGCCCACTACTTAGTCACAGTTTGTAATTTTGGCCCTCTGTGAATTTCAGTTTGACACCCCTGGGTTGAGGGGAAAACTAGCAGTACAAAGGAATACCATGCATTTCAGAACATGGAGATCTAAACTACAGGATTACCAAAATATGTCAATAAACAACAAAATATTTCAATTTTTACAAGAACATTATTTTACCTAATGATGTTACATTTGATAACTATGCCAACTCAAATTTCTATTTAATTGTAATATATTAAGCTGCCTCTATACATGAAGACCTTTGATATTACAATATCCCAATGTTACAGATAGAGTTTCCTCCCTAGTACATATACATAAGTGTAGAGATACTCACCACGCCCAGATCATAGCGTTCATTCCATCTTGGGTTATTGGACTTGATGACTCGAGTCTGGCGGTCGTGCGGTCCATACCACATCTTGACATAACTAGTTCAAGAGAAAGGAGCATGAACTAACAGTGTTTGTTATGAGCTCTTTGAGTTTGTCTTACCTCTCAGTTTTACCAATGAAGTCTCCTTTAAGTCCCCAGGCCCGGACTATAGTCACTGTGAGCAGACCACTCCACGCCCTTTTGGGACAACAGTTCACTCCACACGGTTTCTCGTCTTTTTTACTGATGCTGTTTTCCTTTAAACAGAAGTCAATATAGATTTTTTTTTTTTTTTTTCTAATTTTGTTGATGAATATATCTCTTTCAGGGTGTGTGCTGTAAAAATGTTTGTTACTTTATGTTTAAGAAAGTTTCAGGGCATACAAAAGAAGAGCAAACACTGAGCAAGGTTACATGTACATTCAGCAGATCAATATTTCTCTCCCTCTGTTGTAAGCGGAGGTTGAAAGTCATGATTTCCATTGTTTTGATTTGTCTGATAATTTGTATCTAAAGACCAATTGGGGGCACATCCTTTTTCAGGCTGCAATTTGTAATTGCCTTTTTTTCAACAAGTGTGATCTTAAATGGATTTACATCAGATTTACTTAGGCCTTGTGGGGGTATACTAAGAAATAAAGTGAAAAAAGAAAGACCAAATCGAGTGTGCTTGAAGGTCTTTCATAAAGCCTGTTTGGTCTCTATGAGAAACGACATGGTCTCTTCCAATCTCCTGGCCAGAGTTGGTGCAAAAAGCTTATAATCAATGTTAAGAATACTAATATACTGAGCAGCAGTATCCCATAGTATGGTCTCCATGCATGCCTCTTACTCTTTGTTGTATCTAACTTCATCAGTAAATTTAAATATCCTGTGCATATCAAATGTATATATGATATATAGATACATTTGTAACACTGAAATGTTTTCCAATATCTTTTCTGTATCTGTTACATGTAATCTTGTGTCCTCAAACAAACCAAAACCGCAAGGAATTAGATAACATTTGTACTACATGGACTGAAAAAGTATAAAAGACATAACTAAGACTATTTTGTTTCTATCAACTCCTACCTTCAGGTAGTCTACAATGGCGGCGTTCACATGTGGTCTCTTCTTTAAGTCTGGCACCAGGTCGGACATGAGTCGGAGCGAGTACTGCATTATGTCGGGGTGGTCTTTGAGCGACTGTAGCCACGTCTTATACTTCTGTGAGTTGTCGACGGGCAGGGAGAACTCTCCGTCCCAGCCCGTGCCCCCCACCACCTCTGTGTGGTGCAGGTGCAGGCCCGTGCTGGACAAGGTGGCCACATCCTTGTTCTGGAGCAGGTTCTGGCAGCTCTTGTAGTTTACAGTCCCAGATGCATCGTACTTGCCCAGGCTCAGGTTTATGCCCAGAGAGAGACAGCTATGTGCCTGTGTGGACCAAAGTGAGGTTCACTGTTATGGTAATGTGCTTTAATCATGCCTAACAGGACAGCACAATAAGGAACTGCACTCTCTGCTGGCAGTGGTGTCAAACATGTTACAGATAGTGTTTATATTTCATTAGCATTGTCAGTTTGCTTTTCCAGAGTTAATGTGACATATTATGCATGGTTGACATCTAAAGAACTTGTACTTAAGGATGTTGGTTCATTAAGCCCTCGTAACGGAAATTAATTGTTTGCTATTGACCCATCAGCCACTGACGTGAACGATGTCTGTGCTTTTTTCCTCATCTGGATATGACAGAAGTTTGATTTGCTTCTTCCACTGCTGTGTTTATAGTGCCTCACATCTCAAGATGGTGTGAGCACGGTTAGGTCAGGACTAACTGAGATGGAGGGTTTTACCAAATGATGCATGTTTTGCATATTAGGGGAGGAAACTCACCCAAACATGGAGAGAAACTCTGCACAGAAAATGCTGGGCAGTCCAGAAGTCGAACCCAGAACTTTCTAGTAAAATATGTTCTGTAGCCATTTAGCCACTGCGCTGTAGCTGCAGTTTTCAAAGTCAGTGGAATTGTGTCTTTTTTTAAGTCGTTTTTAATCAATATTTTATAGGTCAAAATGAAAAAAATTATAACATAATGATCTATGGGTGTCGTAGAGTATAACTACAGCAGACAAAGCATAATATGTCTTCTTGAAAGTTAAAGTGCCCTGTCGTCTGAGCTCTCCACTGCACTCACACGGTGATGAATGGGAATCATGATTGGTTCATGGTTCATGATTTGTCTAAGGCTTTATTTTGTTAACGTTTGAGTGTAGAGATGTATCGACATCAACTCGTGAGCTTCAGAATTGTAATCGAATTGAAACGTGAAACACCCATAAGTTTCCACCCCTAATTGCTCTGATACTTTAACAGAATGTAAAAGTACCTCAGAAGAGGAAAAGCCGTTGAGGGAGGACAAACAGGTTCGCACAGCCGTCACACGTCGGAATCGTCCACCCAAATATGCCTGTAAAAATAAAGACTATGAAGTATGACCATGACCAATGAAACTGTGAGAAGCACCTCTTCAACATTGTTATGGTAATAGTTCTATGTAGGCAATTGGAATAAAAACTCCCAGTTCTCTGTTTTTAATCCAAATGACTGTAGCTGATCTGGAAGAGGGAGTGTGGACCTTTAGACCACTGGCCTGCTCCTACCCCATGCAGCTTAACCTTCAGAACCGACCTTCTGAAGGCATCAGCACAACAGCACGGGCCCACTTCAACTAGAAACATCCTGCTCCCTCTTGTATGCCCCTAACAAATCCTACAACTATTAACAAGAAATATGAGAGAACAAGTGCCACATTGTGCTTAAATGTTTCAGTAGAGAGCAGTTCACAATCGCGCCTCTGGGCAGGAAAAATGTAGTGACCTGTTGGATGTAGTGTGTGCCATAGGTGCTGATAAGGCGTCTGTACTGGGCCTTGGTGTAGGAGTTGTATGAGGAGGGCAGCAGGGACACGTCCTTTCGAAACTCAGAGCTCAGAGGAGGAGTACTGGACACCCGGTATCTGCACACACACATACAAGGAGGGTTTTCATGCTTTTTGGGCACATTACTTTGACTTAGATGTAGGTGGGGCCTAGAGGGGGTATCCTACCTGTAGTGCGTACAAGAGGAGCAGTGGATACTAAAAGTAAACTTATCTTCTTTAGCTCTTGTTGATACAAAGTTGTATGCATCAGAGCGTGTCCCTCCCACCTCCAAGTCTCCATAGTCTTCCTGCTTCAGCCCCACCTGTCACAGAGGAGAGCGGTCATGTCAAAGACCATTTTCACTCTATACGATGCTGAGTCTCACATCTTACCTTCCAGTCACTGCTGTCTTGGTGAGTCATGGCACTGACCACTTTACTGCACACAGATCGAAAAGTTATACAAACACAGTTACAGAGTTGCCCCTTGGCTTAGCCTCCGGGTACTCCCACCGGGTTTCAGGTTACTAGGGGTTACGCCTCTGGGTTAGGGTTACTGATGGGTTACCTCTCTCATGGTTCGGCTTACTAGTGGGTTACCTCTCTTGAGATTAGAGTTACTGGTGGCTTACCTCTCTCAGGGTTAGAGTTAGTGCTTGGGTAAATTTACATTAGAATTACACTTGTCTTACCTGACTGAAGACTCCATAGTCTGCTTCATAGCGGATTGGCACTGAGTAATAGCTCGGAAATCTACTGCAGCGAGTGGCAGCTGTAAATGAGGAGAACATTTTTAACATCTAAGTGACCTTGGTGAGGGAAGTCTGGGTGTCCCTGCTTAGACTGCTGACCCAGCGACCTGACCGAGGATAAAGCAGAAGAAGATGGATGGGGCCCCCTTGTGGATGTGGGGTCCTCTGCATTTGGTCAGTTGTTTATAGAAGCGTGTGATTGTATGATAGCGCTGTCGTCCTTTTAGACGGCCAATGGTCATAGTCAACTGAAATGTTTAGTTATGTGATTACAAGTATATATGGACTACACCAGAAAGGAGAAAGCATGGAGTAGTGGGTTAGCTGGAGTTTTGGGAGTGACTGCACAGTGTAATCTGCCTTTTCACTTTATGATGGTGTTTAATAGTTTTTTTTTTCTGCATACATATTTGTATTTGCACAATATCCTGATCATTTCATTGTCAGTGTATTTATGCGTGGAGCATGTCATCAGTTTTCTTTAGTGTTCTTCAGCTCTAATGCCTGGTCGCCTGCTTTAAAACAGTAAAGGGGACTTTTCTTATAGACCTGTAGTACATTGTACTGTTGTCACAATACTAAAATTTCAAACTCTGTTTCGATACTAAGGCGTTGACTCAATACAGATTCCGATAGTCTTTCTTTAGACAACAGAATGTGATCTTCAACATTAAATCATAGTGCGTTCTTTTATATTACCATGTGACCTTATATCTGTGTAAAGTGCCCTCAGTCGTCCAGGCAAGTTCCATACTGGCCCATGGGTATATTCTAGTCCATGTGGTCTTATACTTATTCTGATCCAGCTCAAGATCATTCTAATGCTGTTCAGGAAACATTTCCATCCTGTGACAGACTTTTATAGTATCATTACTTGTCAGTATTATCACTATCTAGTTTTAGTATTGATTAGTACCTGATTTTTGATACTTTTAAAAACCATAATTTACTGTACATTAGTAACTAGTCCTTCAACCTTGCTATAGTGAGTTATTCACCATTTTAGCTATTTTTATTTTTTTTTATTTGGTCTATAGAATGTTATGGTGTCATATCTGAAACTATTTGTTTAATGAGTTTTGGTTGCTTCTCTCACCTTCTGCAGTTGGTTTTCCTGGAGAGGGTTTTCGATCAGTTTACAGGTGCCATTTGGGGTCATGTAGGTGGTGACATCGATCATGTAAGCCCCTTTCCTCTTCAGGGTGACGATGTCGTAGCCCTCACCCATCAGGTTGTATCCCGGGACAAAGGGGGCGCTCTTGCACACTTCATCTGTGCCGATGTGGTTACAGCAGTGAGCCAGAGACAGCAGCCCCGTGAGGAGGGAGAGAGACAGGGGGACAAACGCCATGGCCTGGGATGCACATGCACACAAACACGCATATGTCTACAGAAAGGTTTTTTGTATGTGTACAAATCTTTGCAGGGCAGAGGGTTAGAAGCCAGAGGTACTGCAGGAGAGCAGGGAAGTAAGAGTGTTTTTATACCAGAGGACAGGATTGAAACTGGACAGACCGCATTCAGTGTGAACAGACTGGCACAACCACTTTTACCTCCCTCAAAAAAGGTGGAGGTGTGTGTACAGTTTTTCGAGATCATTTAGTTAATCAAAGGTTGTCATTTGGGGTGTTTATTTGGGCGACAGTGGCTCAGTGGTTAGAGTGTTGGTCCCCCAACCCGAAGGTCGGAGGATCGAGTCCCGCAAGTTCTGTCGTTGTGTCCTTAGGCAAGACACTTCACCCACATTGCCTAGTATGAAAGTGGTGTGTGCGTGAATGATAGGTGGTGGTCGGAGGGGCTGATGGCGCAGATTGGCAGCCTCGCTTCCGTCAGTCTCCCCAGGGCAGCTGTGGCTACAATAGTAGCTTACCATCACCAAGTGTGGAAATGAATGAATAATGACAATAGTGTAGCGCTTTGAGAGGCTTTGACAAGCCTGTAAAGCACATTACAAGTGTAAGTTGTTATTATTATTATTGTTTTCATCTTTTGAGCATGTTTCTGTCACGATGCCTGTTTTGCCTGTCCTCCTGTGTCCTCTCCCCCTTCCCTACCTGTCTGCCTGGAGCTGGGAGGAGTCCCTGACTCCTGCACGCACCTGGTGCGCATCACCTCAATCACCGTCACCTGCTGCCGAGTATTTGAGGGCTCAGCAGAATACACTCGGAGCCAGATCGTCCGCGTGTAAACGTGAATGCTCCAGTTTAAGTCTTTGTATTTTGTTACCTGCTTGCTTGCCTCTGACTGGATTTTTGCCATTCCTCAGATGCCTGTTCTCCCGCTCGTTCCTGCTCCTGCCTCTGCGCGCCAGCTCCGGTAAAGTTCACCCTTTGTCTTCGCCTCTTGTCCCGTCCTCCACCTTGGCTCTCACCTGTTGGATTATTCCTGCTCGGTCTCTCCTGGTCCTGTTCCTGGTCCCGTCTTGTCCCGGTTCTGGCTATCTCCGCTCCCGCTCCGGTTCTGGTCTGTCCTACCTTGTCCCGTCCTGCGCCCGCCCGCTCTGCCTCCTGCACCTTGCCCCCAGTTGTGACTATTACTATTGACTTTGAATCCCGCACCTTGTAAATAAAACATTGTAAATCTGTCCCAAGATCTGCATCCTTTGGTCCGCACCTACACCCACCGTTACGACAGTTTCCTTAAAATTGAGCTAAATAATCCTCCCTCCTTAATCTATTTAGTAAAATCATCAGTAAAACTTGACATTGATGAAGAGGTTTGTATATGACTGAGATGCTTTCAGTCATATGCACAGACTTTGATGGTTTAGTCATTATGGGTGATTTTGATGTATTCATTCATCTACATGCTGCCCCGATGTGTTACCCCCTAGATTCCTAAAGTCTGTGTTCAACAGTTTACTATCACCACTTAAAGGCACAGTTAACATGTCACTTAAATCTGGAACATTCCCAAGAGCTCTAAAAACTGTGGCTATCAAGTCTCTCCTAATGAAGAGACGTCTTGATGCCACAATTGTGAGCAATTACCAACCCATCTCAAATCTGCTGTTTTTAATCCTCGTTATTTACCACTGGCTTATTAAATTTCTCCAAATGAACAAATCCTTTGATGTTTTCCAATCAGGTTTTAGGCCCCACCACAGTACTGAGACTGCTCTTATCAAGGTGATAAAAAACACCCGCCTGAACACTGAGTCTCAGTCTTGATCCTGTTAGACCTGAGTGCTGCCTTTGACCCTGTGGATCATGGGATCCTCTTACAGAGACTAGAGGACTGGGTGAGCGTGGCAGGATGAGGTAGGGTAGAGGGTTAGAAGCCGGAGGTACTGCAGGAGAGTGTTTTTATACCAGCGGACAGTATTTCAAAAATTCAAGTTTTTGTCGGAAAAATGGAAATTCAATTTTAAACTGGAGAGACCGCATTCAGCGTGAACAAACTGGCTCAACCAGTTTTGCCTGCCTCAAAAAGGGTGGAGGTGTGTGTGCAGTTTTTCCAGATCATTTAGTTAATCACAAGTCATTTGGGATGTTTTCATCTTTTGAGCATATTTCCTTAAAAAATTACCTTAACAACCCCCCTCCATACTCTACTTAGTAAAATCATCAATAAAACTTTGACAGTGATGGAGAGGTTTGTATATGACTGAGATACTTTCAGTCGTATGCGCAGACTTTGATGGTTTAGTCATTACAGGTGATTTTGATGTATATGTATCCATGAGACTCATACATTATAACACTGGTGCACTGATGATGGAAATTATACACTTTGAGAATGCCTCATGTTTTAATGGTAATGATTTGCTGAATTCTGTGACTTTGAGTGTTTTGAATTTCCTGGACACCGTTGCCCCAAAGAAGATTAAAATGGTTAAAGATGAGCAGAAAGCACCTTAGAGGAATGATGACTTGGTCAGGGCACAGAGAAGGGACTGCTGGAGGGCTGAGCGGGAATGGCGCAAGTCAAAACTCCAGGTTCATGCTAAGAGTTATAAAGAAAAAAATGTACATGTAAAACCACAGTTTATGTAGAAGAAGGGAAAGGAATTTTTCGAACATTATTGGAAGCTGCAGTAACAACTCTCTTGTCCTGTTTGCAGCGGTAAACAGATTAACAAACCCTCCAACTCCGCTGATATTAGAACTAATTTCTACATCTAAGTGCAATGAGTTTGCAATATTCTTTAATGACAGGGCACTAAAAATGCCATCAATTCCACAACACAAATAACATCCCTGCAGCCACTGAGACACTTAGAGCTGATTCACTTTGCACCTGTAATTGACAAAACTGTCAAAGATATCGTCAACAGTCTGAATTTAGATTCCACATGCTGCCTCAATGTGTTACCCACTAGATTCCTACAGTCTGTGTTCAACAGTTTACTATCACCACTCACGTGCATAGTTAACATGTCACTTAAATCTGGAACATTCCCAAGAGTTTTGAAAACTGCAGTTATCAAGCCTCTCCTAAAGAGCAGTCTTGATGCCACAATTGTGAGCAATTACTGACCCATCTCAAATCTGCCGTTTTTAGTCCTCGAAAAAGTTGCTTACCAACAGCTTATTAACTTTCTCCAAATGAACAACTCCTTTGATGTTTTCCAATCAGATTTTAGACCCCACCACAGCACCGAGACTGTGCTTACCAAGGTGAGAAATGACATCCGCCTGAACACTGCAATCAAAGTCTCAGTCTTGATATTGTTACATTTGAGTGCTTCCTTTGACACTGTCCATCATGGGATCCTCTTACAGAGACTAGAGGACTGGGTGGGCATGGCAGGCTGAGCAGGTTGGTGGACAGAGGGTTAGGAGCCGGAGGTACTGCAGGGGAGCAGGTAAGTAACAGTGTTTTTATACCAGGGGAAAAGATTTCAAAAATTCAAGGAGGAAGTACTTTGGAAAAGTAAAATTTCTAAACTGGAGAGACTGCATTCGGTGTACAGAGACTGGCTTAACCAGTTTTACCTTCCTCAAAACGGGCAGAGGTGTGTGTGCATTTTTTGAGATCATTTAAGTGAATCACAAGTTGTCACTTGGGGTGTTTTCATCTTTTGAGCACGTTTCCTTAAAAAATTAAGCTAAACAATCCCTCTCCATATTCTACTTAGTAAAATCATCAAAAAGACTTACAGTGATGGAAAGTTTGTATATGACTGAGATGCTTTCAGTCATATGCACAGACTTTGATAGGTTAATTATTACAGGTGATTTTGATGTATATGTGGATAATGCCGGGAGACACAGTCCTTCGACATCCCTCCAGCAGGTCCTGGGTCTTCCCCGGGGCCTCCTCCCGGTGGGACATGCCCAGAATACCTCCGTAGGGAGGCGTCCAGGAGGCATCCTGAGCTGATGCCCGAGCCACCTCAGCTGGCTCCTCTCAACGTGTAGGAGCAGCGGTTCTACTCCGAGCTCCTCTTGTGTGACTGAGCTCCTCACCCTATCTCTAAGGATACACCCAGCCACCCTGCGGAGGAGGGCGGTCGCTTGTATCCACGCTCTTGTCCTTTCGATCATTACCCAGAGCTCATGACCATAGGTGAGGGTAGGAACGCAGATTGACCGGTAAATCATGAGCTTTACCTTGCGGTTCAGCTCCTTCTTTACCACAACGGGCGATACAGCGACCACATCACTGCAGACGCTGCACCGATCCACCTGTCAATCTCATGCTCCACCCTTCCCTCACTCGTGAACAAGACCTTGAGATACTTGAACTCCTCCACTTGAGGCAAAGGCTCTCCAACCACCCGGTGAGGGGAAGCCACCTTTCTCCGATTGAGAACCATGGCCTCGGATTTGGAGGAGCTGATTCTCATCCCAGCTACTTCACACTCGGCTGCAAACCGGCCCAATGCCTGCTGCAGGTCCTGGTTTGATGAAGCCATCAGGCAACATCCTCTGCAAACAGCAGAAATTATATCCTGTGGTTCCCGAACCAGACCATCTCTGGCCCCTGACTGCGCCTAGAAATTCTGTCCATAAATATGATGAACAGAACCAGTGACAAAGGGCAGCCCTGGCAGAGTCCAACATGCACCGGGAACAGGTCTGAACACAGCTTCTGCTCCGGTCATACAGGGATCGGACAACCCTTAGCAAAGGGCCCTGGACCCTATACTCGCAGAGCACCCCCCAAAGGACAACACGAGGCACATGGACGAATGCCTTCTCCAGGTCCGCAAAAACACATGTGGACTGACTGGGCAAACTCCTATGAACCTTCAAGGACCCGATGGAGAGTATAGAGCTGGTCCAGTGTTCAGCAACCAGGACAAAAACCACACTGCTCCTCCTGAATCCAAGGTTCGACTTTCGGTTGGATTCTCCTCTCCAGTACCCTGGAATAGACCTTACCGGGAAGGTTGAGGAGTTTCGATTCCCCTGTAATTGGGAGCACACCCTCCGATCTCCCTTCTTATACAGAGGGACCACCATTCCGGGGTGCCAGTCCAACAGTACTGTCCCCGACCGCCACTCGATGTTGCAGAGACATGTCAGCCAAGACAGCCCCACAACATCCAGAGACTTGAGGTACTCGAGACAGATTTCGTCCACCCCCTAGAGCCTTGCCACCGAGGAGCTTGCCAACCACCTCAGAGACTTCAGCCAGGGTGATGAACAAGTCCACCTCTGGGTCCCCAGTCTCTCCTTCCACCGCGAAACAACATCCTCAGTTGCACTGTAAACAGTGTTGGTGAATCACTGTTTCTTCCTCCTGAGATGTTGGACAGTTTGCCAGAATCTTTTTGAGGCCGTCCAATAGTCCTCCTCCATGGCTTCCCCGAACTCCTTCCAACCCAGAGTTTTTGCCTCTGCGACAGCATGAGCCGCAGCACACTTGGCCCGCCGGTACTCGTCAGCTGCCTCAGGAGTCCCTCGAGCCAACAAGGCTCGACACGACTCCTTCAGCCTGACAGCATCCCTTACTTCCGGTGTCCACCACCGGGTTTGGGGATTGCCTCCGTGACAAGCACCGCAGACATTACGACCACAGCTACGAGCAGCCGCATCAACAATAGAGGTGGAGAGCATGGCCCGCTTGGAGTCCATGTCCCCAGCCTCTCCTGGGATCAGGGTGAAGCTCTCCTGGAGGTGGGAGTTGAAGACCTTCCTGACAGAGGGCTCTGCCAGGTGTTCCCAACAGACCCTTGAATTTGTTAATTATTTGTTTGTTATGAACAAACTGTGACAAGCACAGAAGTCCAATAACAGAACACCGCTTGGGTTCAGATCAGGGAGGGCGTTCTTCCCAATCACGCCCTTCCAAGTGTCAAAGTTGTTACCCACATGGGCATTGAAGACCCCCAGGAGAACAATGGAGTCCCCGGTCAGTGCACTGTCTAGTACCCCTCCCAGGGACTCCAAGAAGGCCGGGTACTCCGCACTGCTGTTTGGCCCGTAGGCCACCACAACAGTGAGAGACCTGTCTCCGACCCGAAGGCGCAGGGATGTGACCCTCTCGTTCACCGGGGTGAACTCCAACACAATGCGGCTGAGCTGTGGGGTAATGAGCAAGCTCTGGCTCCTTCCCCCCCAGTGAGGTGACATTCCATGTCCCCAGAGCCAGTCTCCATGTCTGGAGAGATGGTCGTCGAGGCCCCCACCTTCGACTGCCACCCAGATCTTTCTGCACCGGCCCCTTACAGATCCTCCCGCGGGTGGTGGGTCCATGTGAGGACGGCCCCACATTGCTCCTTCAGGCTTAGCCTGGCTTAGACAGGGATGGTGGTGGACGTTTTGTATATGACTGAGATGCTTTCAGTCATATGCACAGAATTTGATGGTTTAGTCATTATGGGTACTTTTGATGTACATGTGGATAATGTGTTTGACAGTGATAGGTTCACCTTTTTAACCTATATTACAGTTCAAAAGAGAAGAGAAGACAAGAGAGATTATTTTGTCTCAATATTGAGGAGAAAGAGCGGGGAAGCAAAACCTTCAGTTTACAACCACACTCCCTTCTGAAGTTTCCACCGTCTTTCTCCTCCTTTTATTTAGTTAGGGACCCTAGTTACAAATGCGTTCTCAAGGGATGGGGGACATACTTTACATACTTTGCAAGCAGAATAAAAACATATGACGAGATTCACAGAGAAATACATTTTGTTTTCGCATCTCCAAAGGTCATTCCCAAGATGTTTCTGTTTCACACATTCAGAGTGACCTTCTTCCCGTGGGATCCTGCAACTTTCAAAAGATATCTTCTGCAAGACTCAAGAACAAACATTAGTGCAGATTACATAGTTTACATAGTTGAAATGAATATAATGATTATAGTACCTACAGTACCTTTAAAATGAACAGTGAGATAACATAATATAAACTGTGACATCACACACATCACCATGTAATTTCTTCCCCTAGGATTTTTAATTACCGGCTCATTCGTTCTTACACCTAGAGGGTTTCTTGGAATAACTTTGGAAGTGCTCCTTCAGGGTTCTTGTCATCACTGCCCTCCAATAGGTACACCTGCACCCCTTTGTCCTCAGGTGCGGATGAGATGGCAGCGGTTATTAACCTATTGATCAGGGAACGAAGACAAGGAATACAACAGCATCCACACAAGGTTAAAATTGCTACAAACACAGCGATTGATACTAGGACCGATGAGACCAGTGCTCTGTAGCGCCCAAACACCCTTAGCCAGTCATCCCAGAACGGGGTACTCAACCCAGACTGCTCCTTTAAGCGTCTATTCATTGCACGCAGGCTGCCTATAGCTCTAGTCAGGCTTCCGTCTGCAGCGGTATTGTTAGGGATGACCACGCAACAGCTGGCCCCAATAAAAGAACAAACTCCTCCTCGTTCTGCCAGGAGCATGTCAACAGCTATGCGGTTTTGGAAAGCCATAAGTGAGGTTGCGCTAAGTTGCTCGTGCACTGCTTCAAACCCCTCCTGTGTGTAGTTTCCCAATTTTTGTACGTTGTAGTGGATGTAGTTTATTCTGTCTACGTTTTTATTGGGAGTGATTGGAATTATAGGAATTAAAGGAATGTTTTCAAATCCTGTGGCAATTTGATTAACCAATTTATATTCGTCAGGAACCCATCTGGGCACTCCAATTGCATCAATATACATCGGGTCATTTTCTCCCCAACGTCCCTTGTATTCTCTTTTAGGTCTTTTGGTATGGTTTTCAATTTCAATTGGGTTTTGCTTAGTCAATGCTACTAATTGTTCATGTTCTATTGACATTACTTCTATAGGTATTATCAGATTAACTAGAGCGCATACTCCAGTAAATTCATTTGGCATATTTGCTCTAAGTATTTTCCCTCCACAGTACCAGTAGATGTCACTGCGCATTCTGGGTAGTGCTTTATCTGTAGTCAGATTTCTTTCACATAGATTTCCATCAATATTACCTAAAACATTCGTTACCGAATTTGAGCGTTGGATACAGGTGTAATTTCCTTTTGGCAATTTGGCCTCAAATATTGGTTTGTGTTTTTCAGGTTTAGTTAGTGGGTAAACTGCATCCCACTTTGCGCACTCTGCCTCTGGTACTGTTTTAGTTAAGATATCCTCCACACATTGCACTGTTAATTCAGGAGGTGTTGGTACCATTCTCAAAAGCGGTCTGGGTCCCATACAAGCAACACAGTCTTTATTAACGTACTTTGATGCCTGTTCTATCATTGTTAGCCAATTGTTTCCAAAATCAGATACACCAGTTGCCATATTGAACACTTGTTCTTTAGTAAAGGTTATTGTTGCTTTAATTTTTATTCCACTGCCTTGCAGTCTAGAAACCAGAACCGGTTCAGGGGTATCAACATTGCTCATTTCACATATTATTAACTTATAAATGGGGTCTGGTCCTGTTACATGAGCTTTCAACAGAAACATCCAGCATCCTTGACCATTAATAGTTAAGTTCCTTTTCATGTTATTTACTGTTATCAATAGGTTAGATTCGGTTTTGGCTAAGGTTAGAAGCTTTGCCTGCCTACCTGCCCAAGCAGTTTTTGTTTGTGTTGGTGTCCATTTGTTTTCCTGGTCAGCTACTAATGTGTCCCATCCTTGATTTCGAATATCATTAGTTATGTACCAGTAATTTTTAGTATATTCAATTCCTGCTGCCAGACTACGCATAGGAATAGTAATTGTAGTAATAGTTCCAATTGGAATGCAACCTTGAATCCCATATGCGTATGACCTTTCCTTTGAGCACCATCCTTTCCTGCTTGGTTTTGGTGACCCATGTTGTAATTCTCGTTTGAGCCTGGGTTTGAGTCTGGTCAGATTAGAGTTTTGCATCACTTGCATTGGCTGCCCTGGCACTGTAGGGGCAGGTAGTCCCACAGGCCTCCACCCATACCATATTGATAGTGTCAACAATATTGCCGCCATAGTAAGCATAAACATGCATATGACATAAGATATGGTTTTACCCGTCATATTGTATCACCTTTTTACAATGTGACAAATGAATCCAGCTGTCACGCTCAGCTATTTTTAGACTTGAGGTTTGGAAAGGTCCTTCCCACTTGGGTGAGTGCCAATGCTTCTTTTTAACACTTCTGATCAGGACCCAGTCTCCTGGCTTCACCAGCTCAGCTTCCTGCAAAGGGGAGTTTGGGTCTTGGTCGGCATTCATTTGTTGATTCTTGAACATTTTTTGCATATAATCAGCTAGATTATGTTCATTTTCTTCTTTCCATATTTCTTTAAACTGTGGTAACTTATAAACCCGTCCATAAATCATTTCAAATGGTGTGAGCCCTTGTCCACCTAGTACATTAATGTACAATTTTACCAGGTCTAAACACTGTGTCCATGGTCTTTTAGTTTCCTCCATACACTTTTTTAATCTGTTTTTAATAGTACCATTCATTCTTTCTACTAATCCTGCACTTTGGGGGTGATAGGCGCAGTGATTCTTTAAATTAATGCAGAATAATTGGCCTATGTTTGTGATTACTTCATTAACAAAATGTCTTCCATTATCTGATCGTATTATTTCTGGTATTCCATATCTAGTTATGATATCTTTGCACAATGCTTTTGCTACTGTTAGCGCATCTGCTGTTTTAGTTGGAAATAACTCGATCCATTTAGAGAAGGCATCTATTATTACCAAACAATACTGTTTTCCTTCACTTTTATTTAGTTGTATATAGTCCATGTGTATTTCTTGAAATGGATATTTTGGGTTTTGGAAAACTTCCTCTTTTTGGTCTTAAATTTCCTTGTGGATTATGTTTAGCACATATGAGACATGCTCTACAATTTTTTTTTGCATAATTATTAAATCCATATGTTGTATATATTTGACCTATATGCTTTACCATCCCCACTGTTGATACATGGGAGACACCATGTGTCAAAATTGCTGCATATTTAAAAAGATTTTTTGGTAAAATAGGTTTTCCTTCCGGTCATACGTAAATGTCATCATTTAATTTAGCTCCCTTTTTTAACCACATTTGCTGTTCTTGTATGTGACTCTGCTTTGTCTTTTAGCAGTCCTATGTCAAGTTCCTGGTCTATTTTTAGACTAGCCACATGCACTTTATTTTCTGCTGCTTTTTTAGCAGTTTTGTCAGCGAAGGCGTTTCCCCTAGTCACTGAATCTGTACCAGAAGTGTGTGCTGCACATTTACATACAGCCAGCTTTTTAGGAAGTTGTACCGCGGCTATCAGCGCCTTTAATAACTCAGCATGCACTACAGGTTTTCCCGTAGAAGTAACCATTCCACGGTGTTGCCAGTATTTAGCAAATGTGTGCACTGTTGAGTAAGCATAAGTGCTGTCTGTAAATATTGTACATATTTTGTCTTTCATAAGTTTACATGCCTCAGTTAATGCAACTAATTCCGCAGCCTGAGCAGAATAAGTATGGGGCAATGCCTTTGCTTGTAATATTTCTGTGTCTGTGACTACTGCATAACCTGTCTGATTTTGTCCTTGTAATGTCTTTTTGGAGGATCCGTCTACATATAGTATTTGTCCTTCCTGGAAGGGCATATCAGACAAATCTGGTCTACACTTAGTAGTCTCTTCTGCCAATTCAATACAATTATGTGATTCACCATCATCTTCACATGGAATTAATGTGGCAGGATTTAAAGTTGTACATCTCTCTATTGTCAGATGAGGTTGTGATAATAGATTTGTCATGCAAGATAGATGGCGTGCTGGGGACATAAAGGAAAAGTTTGTTTGTAACAGCAGTGCTGACACTGCGTGTGGTACACGGAGTACTAATGTATGGAAAAGTACCACTAGTGAACTAGCTTGTACAGCTAAAGATGCAGCTAGTACAGCTCGAACACAAGGTGGCATGGCACATGCTACACTGTCCAATTTGGAGGAGTAAAATGCTACTGGTTTGAGCTTATCCCCATGTTTTTGTGTTAAAACTGATGTCATAAAATTACCTTTACAGTCTACCATTTGCACAAAAGGTTTGTCATAGTCAGGAAGTGCTAACACAGCACTAGAAACTAAGGCCTGTTTTACTTCTGTAAATGCTTTTTCACTCTCCTCTGTCCATTGTAGTTTGTCATGCATATTTATTGGCACATCATACATCATTTTACTCAATGGATGGGTGATTTCAGCGTAATTAGCTATCCACTGCTTACAGTAATTAGTTAATCCTAGAAATGACATCATTTGTTTTTGTTTGAGGTTTTGGTGCTTTAAGTATAGCCTCTTTACGTCCTGCTACTATTGTACGGCCTCAAGCACTCAAGCTATGTCCTAAATACTTCACTGTATTTTTGCAAAGTTGAAGCTTATTTTTACTCACTTTATGGCCATTTTCTGCTAGGAATTTTAGTAGAGCAATTGAATCAATTTCACATGATTTTCTATCTGGCGAAACCAAAAGTATGTCATCCACATACAGAAGTACTTGGCTTCCTTTAGGTGGGTTAAATTTTGCTAGGTTAGCCGACATTGCCTGTGAATATATTGTTGGACTTTCACAATAACCTTGTCCTAATCGTGATTATGTATATCTGCGTCCCTCAAAAGTAAATGCAAACCAGAATTGACTATCTTTATGTATAGGCACAGAGAAGAAAGCATTACTAATGTCTACAACTGTAAATACCTCAGCATCTGATCTGAGTGAATTCAGTAGTGTGTGTGGATCTGGCACACACGGTGCTCGCTGAATTACTGCATTATTTACAGCTTGTAGGTCCTGTACCATTCTCCATCCTGTAGATGGTGCTTGTTTCTTCACAGGAAATATTGGACTATTACAGGGTGAGTCACACTCCACTATTACCCCTGCTTGTTTTAAGCTTTCTATTTCTGGTTTAATCCCCTCTATAGCATCAGGTTTTAATTTATACTGTTTCACACAAGGTCTGTATTCAGATTTGGGTCTAATTGTTACCGGTATTACCCCTTTAATCAGACCTACATCAGATGGCCCTTTTGACCACAAACACTGTGGTACGTCACTTAATATGGCCTCTTCCTCTTGTGTAAGTTCTAACACATTTCATGGAAACAGTTCTTCCTCATCATCTGGGTGAATAACATAAGTTGTTGGTCTGAACTTCTTGCATTCTTTTTACTTGTATGTTACGTATGTTATCTGGGATTAGGACTAATCCTAAAGCTACCAATGCATCACGACCCAACAAATTTAACGGGCAGTCAGGGAAATACAATACAGCAAGTTTTATTGTCTTTCCCTTTGGATCTTGTATCATGACAGGTTCTGTCAGTGAAACATGTGTAACTTCTCCATTTGCTGCTCTTACAGTCATTGACTCCCCACTGTGTATCATATGTGGGACTTCAGTTTTCATGGTGGTTTTGCACGCACCAGTATCACACAAGAAAGAAATTTGTACCCCATTAACTAGTAGAGTAATTTTTGGCAAGGTGCGTCCGCACCCTAATGCAGCTTGTAAATCAACTAGTATTTTTCCTTCCTGTGGTTTTTCTTGGTCATAAGCCTGTTGATTTGCCATAATTAAGTCATTTTCAGTCATATCCTGGCCCCCTGGGTCAGTAAATAGGTTAGGTATGTTGTCAGTGTCATCTAACCAGAATCCTTCAGGTGGTTGATCTAGTCATGCAATCTGGCCATTTGTACTGTCATATCCTCATCCCTTAGTTTGATAGCCTGGCCACTCTGGACAGTCTCTCTTCCAGTGGCCTGTCTTCCCGCACCACCAACATCTGTCTATCTCGTTGGTATTTTGCATATTAGCGGGATTAGCAGGTGTTCTTTGAAAAGCATTTCTCCCTCGTGCTCTACCAGCTCTACCACGAGCACGTCCTCTCTGTCCCCTACCTCTACCTGTATTGTAGAGTATTTGTGCTCCCTCCAGTGTGAAAATTTGGCTTTTTTCCTTCTTCTGTTTGTTTTTTATCACTTTATCTGCATGCATTGTGTAGCACGCATGTAGCGCATGTGGCTCAGAAAGAGGGTGAATTGATATTTTGGACTTGGATATTGAGTTGGGCGTTGGGCTAGAAGAGTTAAGTATCGGATCACTGGGAGGTGGGAGAGCAGTGCAATAAACCAGACTGGAACAGATTTACTTTGTGGTTGGTACCATGTATTGCAAGTGAAACATAAAACACAATATTTACAAAATCTGCAGGATTTCAGTATCAGTCTCAATATTTTACCCTTAGAGTAAGGCAAAAATAAGTGCACTTTCACAGTTTAGGTCACACAATACAACAACAATGCAGCACTATCAGCATATCATCTCCCAAAAATGGGCATACAATAGAACAAAAAAATGAGGTTGCCACTGATATGGGCTTAATTGTCCATAAAATTTCCCCTTTTGTCCATATGTTAAGGTTGTGAATGCGAATGTTTGAGTCTATGGGAGGGACAGGCTGCAACAGCCTCCTACCAGACCGCAAAGGCTGTAGAGTTGAATGTGATGTTCCAGTTCTTGGTAGGGCTCCTAGCTCGCCATCAAATATTGTGCCCAACCCGAGCACACCTGGCCTGTATTAAACAGAATTACCTTTTAGAAAAAAACTATCACTTTTAGTATTAGCTGTCTTTAGTTTAGTGTACACAAAATCCATGTAAAATACTGTTGGTATAAATACAATTACAATTTAAATTGACTATGTTGACAGTAATGCACCGCGGTATATTAACAGGCACGTGTGTAATGCTAATGCTTTGTAGCACTTGACAACCAAACAGACTCACCAAATCCCCTTGTTCGCGTCAGAACCCGCGGTCTTTACTCAGCGTCCGTGATAATGGTAGTGGCTCCTGTGAGTTTAAAACACCTAACGGTAGGTTTAGATGATGGATGGTGGTTGTTATTGCAAAAAATAGCGGAGACACGGTACCTGTGCAGCTGCCCTGTTGCGCTTCCTCCCAGCTCTGACTGGAGAGAAGCGCAGCTGCATTGTATAAGCGCCATTAGCGTGTGATTGGCTGAGGTGGTCACGTGAGGGGGCTAAGATTATACGGGGCGTTTACTGATATACAGGAAATGGGAATTTGCAGTTACTATAAGTAAGTGGATTTTACACCTGGGTTACAATTGCATGATCTACATATTGGTCTAGTGTCCCTGTAGCAAAATTTATATAATGCTTGTCAATCCAATTACGAATTCCTGTGGTAGAATTAGCGTGCAAAGCATTCTTTAATTGCTGTCTGTATGCACAATTCTCATTGCCAGCTTCATCTTCAAGTCCACTATGTACTTTAAACACTTTTGTAAGTCTGTGTTTAAACTCCTCAAAACCTTCATCCTCTTTTTGTTTAGTTCTGTTTATTTCCATATAATTTGCTCTCCTAGTGAATCTATTTTGGATCCTTGTTTTTAACGCTGTCAACCTAACTTGGAGTTGTTCGTCATCATGGGACAGTATTTCCAAATTATCTTGATTTGTACCCCCCAAATGATCCCAGTCCCCACTAACAGATGCCCAGTGATGTCCCAAAGCCTTTCTGTACACTCTCTCTACTTCCTGTCCATTCAAATTATATGATTTTTTCAATTGTTCCATGGATGCCAAAAACTCTGTTACATCCTCCATGGGTGAAACAATTCCTTTTAATGCATCATCTATGTCACTCTCTGTCCAGGGTCTATGCACTAAAATTGTTTCTGGGTGTCTTCCACCATTTTCATCACCAGGTTGTATTAGTTGTCCTGCTCTGGGATTTGCAACCTGTATCATAGGGAAAAGTTTTGTTGTTCGGTGTTTTGATTTTGTTTTTGGTTTTGTGACCTGTTCCTCTGTACTACTTATCATGGGGGCAGTAGGAATAATGAAGGTTTGTTCCTGCTTGGATGCTTCATTAGGCTGTTCATAAGTAGTAATGACCACAGGGTCAGCTCCCATGATTTTACTAAATTCAATTTTTTCCCCTTTACCTTTTGCCTCACTTCTAGTTTGTGTAGTTCTCATCTGGTGTAACAGCTCTGTTGCCTCTTGATACGGGTGATACGGAGGCGGGGGGCACTTGCTGCTCCCCTCCCGCTACTGCTCCCTCTATCTCGGCTTGACCTTGCTGTACTGGTGTTTCTGGCTGAGCAGCTATTACAGTGGTGAAATCATCTTCCTCCTTTGTATTAAGCATAATTTGTTGCTTACGCTTTGCCTCTGTTTGGCCTTTTTCCCTGGCTTGTGCCAATTCCAACCATCTTTCCAAATGATAGTAGCCTTGTTTACACATATCATATTCTTTATTTTTGCATTTTTCCTGTATTTTATTTTGGAGCTCCGTTATTTTAGAAGATTTTAACTCGCCTTCGAATTTATATTTTGTTACCCACAAATCTAACTGTGTACATTTTTCAGGATATTTTGCGTGCACGGCTTTCCAGTCTTTTACTTTTAGTCTATCTTTTGGTGTCAGTTTTGTAGTTTTATTTCCCATTTTTATTTCCTCAAATTTAGTCCAGCTTTTAACTCCTAGGGAGGTCTCTATCGCTGGAATACAACAACAGGTTGGTACGAGTGATTAGTGTGGTATCTCTCACTTTAGCCTCAGCAGGCGGAGAGATCTTGCCTCTGCATCCACAGAAATACACCGTATTTCCCCAACCTTTTTGGTATGAGATTCGTCACCTAGTGGTTCAGAATCTCCACTCACACGTCTCTCTCTCACACACCCTTGCTTTTTATTTACTTCCCACGGTTTTGTACCGGCCAGTAAAATGTCACTATTTTACTCGGTAACGGGACTCCGTATCCGTCCCTCTTATCACAGTTTTGTACCAGCCAGTAAAATATCACTATTTTACCCGGTAACGGGACTCCGTATCCATCCCTCTTAATACTACTATTACTATTAGTATTAGTAGGTTTTAGTACCCAATTGGAGCCTAGGATAATTAGGGTTTCTTTATGCGCATGACCCCCAGTCATACCGTTTTTTAAAGCAAGACCTACTCACTCGTCTTGTCTCTCTCCCTCGGTATCCCGTCAACCTTTAGACTCCAAAAGATATCGAAGAAAACCAGTCCTGGAAAAGGTCTCGAATGCTGTGCGCACAGTCTCTCCTGGGTCTCCGACACCCGCTGGAGTCCTCCGGTATATTGGGATCCGGCTCGAAGGACCAAGTTGATAGGTTCACCTTTTTAACCTATATTACAGTTCAAAAGAGAAGAGAAGACAAGAGAGATTATTTTGTCTCAATATTGAGGAGAAAGAGCGGGGAAGCAAAACCTTCAGTTTACAACCACACTCCCTTCTGAAGTTTCCACCGTCTTTCTCCTCCTTTTATTTAGTTAGGGACCCTAGTTACAAATGCGTTCTCAAGGGATGGGGGACATACTTTACATACTTTGCAAGCAGAATAAAAACATATGACGAGATTCACAGAGAAATACATTTTGTTTGTCAGCATGTCAGTGAGCCCACCCACAACAGAGGACACACTCTGGACCTGCTCATTACAAAAGGAGTAAATATTTCAAATGTCAATGTGGTGGATGTTGCTCTGTCTGATCATTTCTGTGTATTCTTTGACCTGTCTGTTATTCCCAAACCAGCGGCTGGTCCTGCAGTTGTTCGAAGGCGACACATAAATGATAAAACAGGTGCACTGTTCATGGAAATGATACACTTTGAAAATGCCTCATGTTCTGATGTTGATGATTTGTTGAACTCTGTAACTTCGAGTGTTTTGAATGTTCTGGACACCATTGCCCCGATGAAGGTTAAAATGGTTAAAGATAAGCAGAAAGCGCCATGGAGGAATGATGACTCGGTCAGGGCACAGAAAGGGGAGTGCCGGAGGGCCGAGCGGGAATGGCGCAAGTCAAAGCTCCAGGTTCATTATGAAATTTACAGAGAAAAGATGCACATGTACAACCACAGTTTATGTAGAACAAGGCAAAGGTATTTTTCTGACATTATTGGAAGTTGCAGTAACAACTCTCGTATCCTGTTTGCAACGGTAAACAGATTAACAAACCCCCCAGCTCCACTGCCGTTAGAACTAATTTCCACATCTAAGTGCAATGAGTTTGCAGTGTTCTTTAATGACAAGGTTCAGGGTATTAAAATTGCCATAAATTCCACAACGCAAATAACAACCCTGCACCCACCTAGACACTTAGAGCTGACTCACTTTGCACCTGTAACTGATAAAACTGTCCAAGAGATTGTCACCAGTCTGAGTTCATCTACATGCTGCCTCGATGTGTTACCCACTAAATTTTTAAAGTCTGTGCTCAACAGTTTGCTGTCACCACTCACTCACATAGTTAATATGTCACTTCAATCTGGAACATTCCCAAGTGCTTTGAAAACTGCGGTTATCAAGCCTCTCCTAAAGAAGAGCAGTCTTGATGCCACAATATTGAACAATTATCGACCGATCTCAAATCTGCCGTTCTTAGGCAAAGTCCTTGAAAAAGTTGTTTACCAACAGCTTATTAACTTCCTCGAAATGAACAACTCCTTTGATGTTTTCCAATCAGGTTTTAGACCCCACCACAGCACTGAGACTGCTCTTATCAAGGTGACAAATGACATCCGCCTGAACACTGATGCAGGCAAAGTCTCAGTCTTGATCCTGTTAGATCTGAGTGCTGCTTTTGACACTGTGGATCATGGGATCCTCTTACAGAGACTAGGGGACTGGGTGGGCATCTCTGGTACGGCACTAAACTGGTTCAAGTCCTATTTAGAAAACAGGGAGTACTTTGTTGAAATTGGAAAATGTATATCAGATAAAATGTCCCTGACCTGTGGGGTGCCCCAGGGTTCAATCCTGGGACCCCTGCTGTTCAATCTCTACATGCTGCCGTTAGGCCAGTTAATACACAGCAATAATGTGTCTTACCACAACTATGCAGATGACACTCAGATCTATGTCTCACTAGCAGCAGGTGAATACGGACCAGTGGATTCACTCTGCCACTGCATCCAACAGATCAGTGTGTGGATGCAAAACAACTTTCTCCAGCTAAACTCAGACAAGACTGAAGTCATCATCTTTGGCCCACAGAAACATAGAGAAAGTGTCAGCAGTCACCTCCAGTCTCTCTCTCTAAAACCTTCAAATCAGGCTAGAAATCTAGGGGTAATAATGGACTCAGACTTGAACTTTAACAGCCACATCAAAACAATAACAGCTGCAGCTTTTTACCACCTAAAAAACATTGCAAAAATCAAAGGTATACTGTCAAAGCCAGACTTAGAGAGACTTATCCATGCATTTGTCTCCAGTAGGTTAGACTACTGTAACGGCCTGCTCACTGGTCTCTCCAAACGAGCCCTAACACACCTGCAGTACATCCAGAACGCTGCTGCTCGGGTCCTGACTAGAACCAGGAAGTATGAGCACATAAGTCCTGTGCTCAGGTCTCTGCACTGGCTTCCTGTAGCTCAAAGAATAGACTTTAAAGCAGCTCTGCTTGTGTATAAGTCTCTCCATGGCCTAGGTCCAAAGTATATCTCCGACATGTTAGTGCCATATGAACCATCTCGCAATTTGAGGACTTCAGGGACCGGCCTCCTGCTGGTGCCCAGAGTCAGGACTAAACATGGGGAATCAGCGTTTAAGTTTTATGCAGCTAAAACTTGGAACAGTCTTCCTGAAGATGTGAGACAGGCCTCTACTTTGACAATGTTTAAATCCAGGCTCAAAACAGTTCTGTTTAGCTGTGCATACGACTGAAAGGTTTTTATTCTGCACTCTTCTCTTTTAATGTTGATTTTATGATGATTATTTGTGATTATTTATGTTTTGATTTGTGTGATTTTAATGTCTTTCTTATTCTGTAAAGCACTTTGAATTACCTTGTGTACGAATTGTGCTATACAAATAAACTTGCCTTGCCTTGTTTTCGCATCTCCAAAGGTCATTCCCAAGATGTTTCTGTTTCACACATTCAGAGTGACCTTCTTCCCGTGGGATCCTGCAACTTTCAAAAGATATCTTCTGCAAGACTCAAGAACAAACATTAGTGCAGATTACATAGTTTACATAGTTGAAATGAATATAATGATTATAGTAACTACAGTTACAGTACAGTACCTACAGTACCTTTAAAATGAACAGTGAGATAACATAATATAACTTGAATATATATTTTGAATCCATCAGACAGAAATGCTAAAGAGCTCAGTTCTGTCCTTGAAATGTTTAGTCTGACTCAGCATGTCAGCGAACCCACCCACAACAGAGGACACACTCTCGACATGCTCATTACAAAAGGACTAAATATTTCAAATGTCAGTGTGGTGGATATTGCTCTGTCTGATCATTTCTCTGTCTTCTTTGCCCTGTCTGTCATTTCCAAACCAGTGGCTGGTCCTGCAGTTATTCGAAGGAGCCTCATAAATGATAACGCAGGTGCACTGATGATGGAAATAATACACTTTGAAAATGCCTTATTTTCTAATAGTAATGATTTGCCAAATTCTCTTGAGTGTTTTGAATGTTCTGGACACCATTTCCCCAATGAAGGTTAAAATGGTTAAAGATAAGCAGAAAGCGCCATGGGGGAATGATGACTCAGTCAGGGCACAGAGAAGGGCGTGCCGGAGGGCTGTGCGGGAATGGCGCAAGTCAAAGCTCCAGGTACATTTTTAGAAAAGATGTACATATACAACCACAGTTTATGTAGATTGTGGCATAAAGTCACCCGCCGAGTGTATGTTTTTAGGGGAGGGGTTTAAGGCTCAAGGGTCACAATCAAAGACACAGGTGAGATCCTGAATTAAAAGATGAGAGATGTGAAGAACAATTAGAATGATTTTATTTTAAAAAATACTAATTAAAAATTGTAATATATGGCTAAAACAAAATAAAGCTAAACAAGACAACTAAATTTAGGAAAATATATTATAACATTAAGTTAAAAAGGTAGACTATTTTAATTTTATTGCAAAAAAACAGTTACATTTCCATTTAAAATAGGTCTAGGAGTAAAACAAAAGCGGTTTAAAATGGCCAAAAAATAAAAAAATAAGCCAGCTGGGGCCACCAGTGGTGAGCAGACTATCAAGGGTGTGCCCAGGGGTGCTACCACATACTCACTTCAGTGGACACAGCAAAATGAAAAGTGCATAAAAGTAAACTCGTGATCCCAGTGAACTAAATCACATGCGAAGGTGGGGGGGACCTCACCAATGTGCGTAGCCCAACCACCAGAAGGCACCCAGCATCGCTGAAAAAAAAATAAAAAAATTCAATCCAGCTGGGTCAAACCTGCTGATAATTGCAAACAAAATCAATGCAAAACAAAACAAAAATGGATGCACAACAATATGCAAAACAAATGCAAAACAAAACACCGTGCAAAACAGTTTACAAGAAACTGTGCAAAAACAGTTTGCAAAACAAAACACTGTGCAAAACAGTTTACAAGACACAACAGCAAAAACAGCCACAGGTTTAGCCACCCTTCAAAGTCCAGCAGGAAATAAACCAGCCCACTGTTGCAGATTTACCATGGGTTGGACTCCCCCAAACCAACAGTGCAGAGCAGGACTCGCAATCAACCCAAGTCAAGGCAGCAAAGAGAGTGCCATATTGGGAACAGGTGGCTTAAATAGTTCCTAACTAGGAGGGCAGGGTCAAGGGTGGAGCCCACAGGAGTGCTTTCAAGGACAGCAAGGGAAAACAGATGGCCCACTACAAGAAGAAGAGAGAGGTATTTTTTGGATGTTATTGGAAGTTGCAGTAACAACTCTCATGTCCTGTTTGCAACGGTAAACTGATTAACAAACCCTCCAACTCCGTTGACATTAGAACTAATTTCCATATCTAAGTGCAATGAACTTGCAGTATTCTTCAATGACAAGATTCAGGGCATTAAACATGTCATCAATTCCACAACACAAATAACACTGCTGCAGCCACTTCGACACTTAGAGCTGATTCTGTCGTAATGCAGGCAAATCGGACCAAGAGATGCAAGACTCGGGGAAAGTTTACAGTGTTTATTTACAGGTTGTGAATAAATGTGCAATAACGTGGGTAGATCTGGTGGGGAACAGGGGACAAGGTGCAGGCCAAGATCCAGGGGCGGAGCGGGCGGTGTAGCTGAGCCGCCAGTGCGGGCAGTGCCGGGGTGGGGAGCAGAGTGTGAGCCGGGGTCCGGGAACGTGGAGTGCAACCGGAGCCAGAACAAGGAGCCGGGTGCGGAGCAGATTCCAAAGACGTAGAGTGCAGAGAACAAGACGAGACAAGACTGTACCAGGACTGGGAAGCAGGGTCGGAGCAGAGCCGGGACCGCGGGAGCTGGGATGGTCCAGAGGCCAGGATTTGAAGGGTAGCATGAAAAATTCCAATCAGCAGGAGGCAAGGAGCAAAAAATGCAAAATACAAAGACAAGCCTGATATTCACGTGGAGATCTGGCACCGAGTGTCTGGTCCTGGCTCCTCTTATCCACGGCAGGTGGAGGTGATTGCACTGATGGGCTGCAGGTGCGTGGGGGAGGAGCCAGGAGCTCAGCCCAGCTCCGGCAGGTGGGGGAGGGAAGGAGCAGGATAGGAGACAAAACACGGAGCAGGAGTACTGCGGATCGTTACAGATTCACTTTGCACCTGTAACTGACAAAACTGTCCAAGAGATCATCACCAGTCTGAATTCATCTACATGCTGCCTCGATCCGTTACTCACTAGATTCCAAAAAAGAGTGTTCAAAGTATGTGTTCAACAGTTTGCTATCACCACTCACTTGCATATTTAACATGACATTTAAATCTGGAAAACTGCGCTTTGAAAACTGCAGTTATTAAGCCTCTCTTAAAGAAGAGCAGTCTTGATGCCACAATTGTGGGCGATTACTGACCCATCTCAAGTCTGCCATTTTTAGGCAAAGCCCTCAATAAAGTTATTTACAAACAGCTCATTAACTTTCTCCAAATGAACAACTTCTCTGTTTTCCAATCTGGTTTTAGACCCCACCACAGCACTGACACTGCTCTTATCAAAGTGACAAATGACATCCGCCTGAACACTGATGCAGGCAAAGTCTCAGTCTTCATCCTGTTTGATCTGAGTGCTGCCTTTGACACTGTCGATCATGGGATCCTCTTACAGTTGCTGGAGGACTGGATGGGGATGGCAGGCTGAGCAGGCTGGTTGGCAGAGCGTTAGAAGCCGGAGGTACCACAGGAGAGTGTTTTTGTACCAGGGGACAGGATTTCAAAAATTCAAGGAGGAAGTATTTTTTGGAATATTTGAAAATCAATTTTAAACAGGAGAGACCGCATTCCGTATGAACAAACTGGCTCAACCAGTTTTGCCTGCCTCAAAAAGGTGGAGGTGGAGGTGTGTGTGCAGTTTTTCGAGATCATTTTGTTAATCACATGTTGTCATTTGGGGTGTTTTTATCTTTTGAGTATGTTTTCTTAAAAATGGAGCTAAACAATCCCCCTCCATACTCTATTTAGAAAAATCATCAATAAAACTTAGACAGTGATAGAGAAGTTTGTATATGACCAGTGTTGGACATCTTACTTCAAAAATGTAATTAGTTATAGTTACAAGTTACTTCTCCCAAAAAGTAACTGAGTTAGTAACTCAGTTACTTTTTGGGAGAAGTAACTAGTTACTAGGCAAGGTAACTATGCCGTTACTTATTATGTTAAAACAATAAAAACACAACAGATGTGAATCTTTGACATTTATTTCACTTTAACAGATTCCCACTATATTGTATTTGTTTACAAGTAAATTATAGAATGTATCAAAAATAAAAAATATATATAAAAAAAATGTTATTTGAAGTGCAAATAAATCAACATGTCACGCAATTTCAGACAACTGTACTTCAAATATTTTCTTCATTATAATACTGAAAAATATCATTGCAATGTATTGCAAAACTAAGGCATTCAAATGTAAACCATGTAAAATAAGACAAAACCTTTAAGCTTTTCTGGCCACACACTGTAATTCTCTGCCCAGTATTCAAAAACTCTTTAACATTCATTAAAAGATTCACACAATCCCTCTAACACATATCTATTCCTTTATTTATCTATCTATCCATCCTGTCATAACCCGGCTCCAAGCCATGACGGAAAATACACAAAACCAGATATTCAATTAAATAAGGTGTTTATTAATCCAAACGAATTGCCAAATAAGGTAACGAAAAGGAATTAGGAGACACGCAGGTGACCGGCTGGGAGCAGGGTGAGCCAGCACGAGCTTCTGACGTGCACGAGCTTTTAAAGGTGCAGTGCGTCGGGCCCTTGATGCACGCACCAGGAGTGCATCATCCAGCTCCACCTGCGCAAAGTAAGAAGATAACACACAGTAATTCATCTAAAGATGGGGACAATCCAATCAGCTGTCGATGCACGTGTGGACAGGACATCATTTCCCATCATGCATTAAGCGTTTGTAGTCCATGCAGGCGGCCGCTGGCGGTGGAGAGCTGCTGCACTCTGAATTAAAAGTAACGCGCCACATTTTATAGTCAGTAACGGTAACGGCGTTAGGACGCTGGGAAAAGTAATTAGTTAGATTACTATTAGTGAAAAAGTAACGCAGTTAGTAACGCCGTTATAATGTAACTCCGTTATTCCCAACACTGTATATGACTGAGATGATTACAGTCGTATGCACAGACTTTGATGGTTTAGTCATTATGGGTGATTTTGATGTACATGTGGATAATGTGTTTGACAGAAATGCTAAAGAAGTCAATTCTGTCCTTGAAACATTTGATCTAACTCAGCATGTCAGCGAACCCACCCACAATATAGGGCACACTCTGGACCTGCTTATTACAAAAGGAGTAAATATTTCAAATGTCAATGTGGTGGATAATGCTCTGTCTGATCATTTCTGTGTCTTCTTTGACATGTTTTTCCCAAATCAGTGGCTGGTCCTGCAGTTTTTCAAAAGAGACTCATAAATGATAATGCAGGTGCACTGATGATGGAAATTAAACACTTTGAAAATGATGTTAAATCTGAATAAAGATCTGTACAGGCCGTGTGTTTTATGATTAAAAAGGAGGGAGTTACATGGAATAAAGGAATGTGGAGTTAATGCTAGACAATAAGAAGACATTATTATCATGAGAAATTATTATTGCAATAAGAATAATGTAAGAATGCTCATTTCTATTGTAAGCGTCAAAGACCAAGAGACTGTAACATAAAGTCAGAAGGGTTTAATGAGTTCCATACAGGTAATGTGAACAATGAAGCAACGGACTCTGAGGAAAGGACAGAACAGAGTCCTGAGACGTGCACAAAATCTTCATGAGTTCCGGTACATTCCATAGGTCTGCACTCCCTCATGGGCACGTGTCATTTACCTTCGTGTTAGTAAATCAAGATACTAGTTTGATGTAGCGCTGCACTGCTAGAATATACCTTATAATAATCAGATGAAAAGAACTGGCACGGCATAGAAGGGAAACAGTGCCCTCTACTGTTATTAAAGTGGTGTAGCCACTGGCCAAAATACCGAACCATTAAACTGCAATATCCCACTATATGTACCACTAATCAGTGTTCTCTGGTTTATAGACTATGAATGTAAAAATTATATTGTTACCTCTGTCTCTGTTATTACGTTTTCACAAGGTATATTTTGTTTAAGTTATGAAGTAGCTACAATTGAGAAAAAAATCACCTCAAACGTTATATTTGCCTATTGATATTCTCTAAACAGAAAGAAACGGCTGTGACGACGACATCTTGACTTTTCTTCTATTAAATAATAAATCATTAAAAATAACGTACGTAATGTACATATCGTACGCTCAAAGACAGCGGTGGAAGTGAGGCCCGTGGTGTGGGCCTGTCCCACTTCAGCAAGATGGCAGCTACACTGAGGAGGACACACTCTCGTCTGGAAGCTTCAAACTACACTTTGAAGAGTACTTCGAAGGGGACCTTCAAAAGGTGCATTTGGCGAATTGGGACACAGCCTGTGGCCGTCTGCATGGACTACAAACGCTTAATGCATGATGGGAAATGATGCCCTGTCCACACGTGCATTGACAGCTGATTGGGTCCGAGTTGTGTTTTGATCAGAAACGTGACTGTGTCTTTGGAGAATTTGGAGCATTTTGTTCAGATAAACTTTCAACTGGGGTTTACGCAGGATGAAATACTGTGTCTTTTAGCCCACCATCACCACACTATCATCAGTATAAGTACTTTGAAGGGACACTGCCAGCATTTGAGTTTGTTTAGTCGGAGGAACCAGACAGATTTGGAAGAAATTGCTATATCTGAACAAAATGCTCCAAATTCTTCATAACGCACTGGTCACTCATTCACGCACAGCAGCCTATACTCATAAAAATACGACTCTCGTAATATTACGACTTTTTTTGGCTTCGACGTTATTCTCGTAAAATTACGACTTTAATGTCGAAATGCTACAACTTTATTCTCGTAGCGCCCGCATAATTTTTTTTTATTTAAGTGACCCTTATACTCCGTTGTAGATACGTGTTAGTAGGGATTGTGAGAATCTTTTAATAAATGTTCAAGAGTTGGATAAAGTTCAGTTTATGTTGAAATAAGAGATTAATATTTGAATACTGGACAGAGAATTACAGTGTATGGCCAGAGAAGGCTTAAAGGTTTTGTATTATTTTATTACAGGTTTACATTTGAATGCCTTAGTTTTGCAATATATGGCAATGATTTTTTTCAGTATTATGCTGAAAGCACTTTATTGTTATTGTTTATTTTAACGAAGAAAATACTTGAAGTTCAGTTGTCTGAAATTGTGTGACATGTTGATTTACTTGCACTACAAGTGAAATTTTATATATATATATATATATATATATATATATTTTATTTTTGATACATTCTACAATTTACTTGTAAACAAATGCAATATAATTGCAATCTGTTAAAGTGAAATAAATGTTAAAGGTTCACATCTGTTGTGTTTTTACTGTTTTAACATAGCAAGTAACGGCATAGTTACTTTGCCTGGTAGTTACTTCTCCCAAAAAGTAACTGAGTTGCTAACTCAGTTACTTTTTGGGAGCAATAACTTGCAACTATAACTAATTACATTTTTGAAGTACGATACCCAACACTGACAACAACAACACCCACAGTAATTAACATGCATACCTCTGGATCTCTACTATAGTGCTGGAAGATGCACTGTTGGTGCGGTGCTGAGACTATACATAGTTTTCCAGTAAAGCCCACAAGTTGCTGGCCCATCAATAAGACTGACACACTCTCATGTCAGCCTTTCTACAGCAGCCTGAGCATTGCTTTGAAACTGTCGATCCAAGATGGTGGCCACAGACAGGGAGTTCACCTTTTCCAAGTCATTCAAATTATTTTTTCAAAAGGTTAGCAAGCCCGGCTTTTAGACACGTTCAGCAGAGATTACATGTCTGAGCATTTTGACTACGGTAAATGGTCAGATTTTTATATAGCGCTTTTCCACTTTCAAGGTGGTCAAAGCGCTTTACAACAAGGAACCACTCACCCATTCATACACACATTCACACACACATTCATACACCAGTGTACGCAGACACTGAGGCCAAGGTGGGTTAAGTGTCTTGCCCAACGGCAGCATTCATCTGTATGAGCTAGAATCAACCTGTGGATCAGTAGATCTGACCGCTCAACCGATGTTGTTTATGTCGAGAGCGGGATTTATACCGCCAACCTTCAAATTAGTGGACAAACACTACCAACTGAGCTACTGTCACCCCTAGCTCATGTAGCACATGTGTCAAACTCAAGGCCCAAAAACCAAATGTGGAAATGAAAGCATATGATGGGCTTAAAATGTCATTATATCATGAGATATGCAGTTACAAAGCCATATTTTACATCTAGGCAAAAACAATATTTGTAACTTGAATAACTAATAAATACAGAAACAGTTAATTAACAAGTTACAAAAGTAGTTAGATTTATTTTACATCTGGCCCTTTGAGAGGACGTCTCTGCAACATCTCGTGGTGGTCGGGGATAGAACTGATGGAGCAGGGTGGTGGTCCCTCTGTATAAGAAGGGGGACCGGAGGGTGTGTTCCAATTACAGGGGAATCACACTCCTCAGCCTTCCCGGTAAGGTCTATTCCAGGGTACTGGAGAGGAGAATCCGACCAATAGTCGAACCTCGGATTCAGGAGGAGCAGTGTGGTTTTCGTCCTGGTCGTGGAACACTGGACCAGCTCTATACTCTCCATCGGGTCCTCGAGGGTTCATGGGAGTTTGCCCAACCAGTCCACATGTGTTTTGTGGATCTGGAGAAGGCATTCGACCGTGTCCCTCGTGGTGTCCTTTGGGGGGTGCTCTGGGAGTATGGGGTCCGGGGCTCTTTGCTAAGGGCTGTCCGGTCCCTGTATGACCGGAGCAGGAGCTGTGTTCGCATTGCCGGCAGTAAGTCAGACCTGTTCCCAGTGCATGTTGGACTCCGCCAGGGCTGCCCTTTGTCACCGGTTCTGTTCATTATATTTATGGACAGAATTTCTAGGCGCAGCCAGGGGCCGGAGGGGGCCTGGTTTGGGAACCACAGGATTTCATCTCCGATGAATAGACTACCTATTCCAGAGCCCTCAGTATTTAGTGGAGATCCACTTAAATTTAAGCATTGGAAATCATCTTTCCAGACTCTAATAGAGAGAAAAAACATATCCACTGTAGAAAAGATATTCTTCCTACAAAAGTATGTAGGTGGACCTGTTAAAGAAGCTTTAGATGGTTATTTTCTCCTTGGCTCTGAAAACTCATATGAGGCAGCATGGCATATGCTCAATGAACGTTATGGTGAGCCATTTGTCATTGCAAAGGCATTTAGAGACAAGATGCATTCCTGGCCAAAGATTACCGGCAAAGATAGTACAGATCTAAGAAAGTTTGTAGACTTTTTACAAAGCTGTCAATCTGCAATGGTCCACAATAACAATCTGAACATCCTTGATGATGGACTAGAGAACCAAAGACTCACTGCTAAACTACCTGACTGGTTAAGTAACAGATGGAACAGAAAGGCCACAGAGTACCAACTAGAGCACAAGCAGTTTCCACGCTTCAGCTATTTCGTGACATTCCTATCCATGGAGGCAAGTATTGCATGTAATCCTATTACATCATATCAAGCTATAAGACAGAATAACTTTGATAAACCAAAGACAAAGCCTCCACTCCCAATTAAGAGACAAGACACAGTTAAAATCTTCACAACTAGCACAAATGAGAAAGGCACGCTCTCCTGTTTGTTCTGTAAAAGGGTAGGACACAGCTTACACAAGTGTCGCAAGTTTACCGAGAAACCAGTCACAGAAAGAGTCAAGTTTATTCAAAGTGAAAGACTGTGTTTTGGCTGTTTAAACAGTGGTCATCAATCCAAAGCCTGCAGAAACAGGATGATATGCAGCACATACTCCAAGCCTCATCCCACATGTCTGCATGAAGAAAGACAAAGACAAGACACCAAGAAAGAATCACCTAAAGAACAACAAGTAAGTGAACAAAATTAGACCAAGCCACAAGTAACACAGTCACAAGATACAGTCACTGAGAGCACTTCCAACAGAGTAACTCATGAAAGCAGTAACACACAGACCTCTGCCATAGTGCCCGTGTATGTGTCCACACAAGGTGACGTGCTGGTTTATGCTCTGCTAGATACGCAGAGTGATTCTTCTTTTATTTTGAATGAAGTAGCAGACAATTTGGACACAACAAAAACTCAAGTCAAATTTAAACTATCCACAATGTCATCCAAGAAAACTACGGTGCCATGCACAAGATTGGAAACCCTAAGAATAAGAGGACTGTTTTCTACAAAGAAACTCACTGTGCCAGTAGTTTACACACGTGACTTTATACCTGCAAATCGTAGTCACATTCCTACTCCAGATACTGCAAGGGCATGGCCACACTTGGAGCATCTCGCTGAACATATTGCTCCACCATTGGACTGTGAAATAGGGCTCTTTTTAGGATACAACTGCCCACAAACTTTGATGCCCAGAGAAGTTATTTGTGGTGAAGAAAACCAACCCTTTGCTCAGAAAACAGATTTAGGTTGGAGTATTGTTAGTTACTGTGATTCCAGTGACACAGTCAGTGATGCGATTGGAGTAAGTCACCGCATCATTGTAAAGCAAGTTATACCAGAGACTGAGTTGAATACCAAGGTAAAGAGTGAAGTTCATTACATCTGCAAGACACAAATAAAAGAGGTAACATTCCCAGATGTACTCAAAGCACTTGAAGCAGACTTTATAGAGATTTTGGTAGTGAGATAGGAACTGTTGTTTTTTGTTTGGTTCCGTTCGACCGCTAAAACGCCTGGGTTTTTACCTGAAAAGTGTGGCGTGTTCGCAAGATATATTAAAAGTTACGCAAAGTTAATATAAGTAAAGCTCATTCTACCTCCTAAATTTGGGTCAGCCAGCGAGGTATGTGTTTGTAGTTTCATGTGTTATTTTTATGTTATTATATTTCTAATTGTAATTTATGTAAATGATTTAGTTCGACGGTGGTTCGGTGGTTCGGTGGTTAGACGTTAGACGGCATTGTTATCTACAATCAAGATTGCACTTATATCAATTAAAGATTCATCCAGCCATCAGTAAAAGAACTCTTTATTGACCCGAGGAGGTGGCGTGATAACCTGTGTGGAACTTATTAAACCTTCTGACTTTATGTTTCAGTCTCTTGGTCTTTGACACAATAGAAACAAACATTCTTACATTATTCTCATTGCAATAATAATTTATAATGATAATGTCTTCTTATTGTCTAAAAATAACTTCCATGTAACTCCTCTCCTTTTTAATCATCAAACACATGGCCTGTACAGATCTTTATTTAGATTTAACAGTTTCATGTCGCACTGTTGTAGGTGAGGTAAACCAGTACGAACATCTGAACGTGTATTGTGCAGCGGACTCCATTTTCTTCTCTTTTTTGCATAGTCGCGGTGCATGATGGGATATAGCAGTGCGTGAATTGTGCACGGATGCACGCTTCGGTTACGTCCGATCTCCATGGAAAGGGTGGAAAGGGCAGGGCAGGTTTGTCGGGCGCATTCAGTCGGGTGCATTGAAATGGGACAGCCCTTGTCGCGCCGGAAATTACGTAACTGCCCTTCGACGCACACTTGGAATGGTGATTCTAAGGCCATTTTGGCGAATTGGGACACGGCCAAAGTGTGTATACCTGTTAGACCAATGCCATTGTTTGTCATACTCCCAAACCCTCCTCCCCCCTCACTCCCTTTAGTCCACAGGTACTGCCCAGTTTAGCACCTTTTTTAA